>NW_026877082.1:0-20915 GCF_032173495.1 Musca vetustissima | reverse complement strand
ATTTTTGAAATGTTGTTTTTACAGTCTATCCTAAGGCGTGGATTTTTTAAATGTGATTTTTACAGTCTATCCTAAGGCGTGGATTTTTTAAATGTGATTTTTACAGTCTATCCTAAGGCGTGGATTTTTTAAATGTGATTTTTACAGTCTATCCTAAGGCGTGGATTTTTTAAATGTGATTTTTACAGTCTATCCTAAGGCGTGGATTTTTTAAATGTTATTTTTACAGTCTATCCTAAGGCGTGGATTTTTTAAATGTGATTTTTACAGTCTATCCTAAGGCGTGGATTTTTTGGCATCAAAACAGATCCTTCGAAAATACTGGTAAAGCACAAGGCTTCCAGAAAACATTGTAATTTAATTCGGTTTATTGCCGCTGTTTTTACATCTTCCAAATTCGCCATGTGTTTCTTGGTGGATCTCTTTGTTGACAGTACCTTTATATGGTTATAGCCGAAATTGTAATTTTTCTGTCTGCAAAATATTACATCTTTTATAACATTATTATAATCACATCTGGATTCATACGGTTCCTAACCGTAATTAAGTGTAATGAATGCCATATGGCGGAGGGTAAAAATAATTCGTCTAGGTAGAACTTAATGTCGTTTTCACTTGCTTCCAAATTAAGTTTTCCCCATGTATGACTTCAAAAAAGTTTTGCCTTTTCTATTTTAATATTTATATCTTACTTTATTTTTATATCCTCGAAAACTGTCCATCTTTTTTTTAATCTACAGTAATGTTCAATCATTGTCAATAAATCAATTATGATCTCCAAAAAAAGCTCCAGACAAATAAAACAATACATTGAAGAACTAAAAACATTTAAATGTCCACATAGCAGCTACAGCCGTCATGTCCATTGTTAAACATAAAATGTCACTTAATATTAAAATCGATTACTTGTCTATTTTTATCGATTTCCCAAGAAATGGAAAGCATTAATCTATTGGTCTGTTCCAGAATGAGGAAGAATATACAACTTTTTACAACGATAACAAGATACTGTTCGTTCACAAATTACCATTTGAAGGAACAATGAAAAGTTTTTTATTGTAAGTATTTGACTGTATATATATATATATATATATATGTCAGCCGCTATAACTAGGCTAATTTGTGGCTAGACCGAAAGGTTTTCATCGCCCTCACAAATTAAATATTTATTGGCTTACAAAGTAAAAAACAGGTAATGTGAATATTTAAATAAAGACAAATAAACTTATTATAGACAAAATGTTTATCGACAGTAATTTCAATTATTAAAGAAATAACAAATATTTTGGGGCCTATCCCTAGGCGTGATTTCTTTTAAATTATTTTGTATTCTCTATCCTTAAGAGTGGATAAAAAAATACTGAGTAAATACTGAATTTTTTAAAAACATTTTTGAGGTCTATGAAATTGGGAAAAATCGGTTCAGATTTAGATATAGGTTCCATATATATATATGTCCGATTTAATGTAAGCGGTGCCTATATATATTTATATATTTTCGTCCGATTTCGTCGATTTGCACGAAATTTGGCACAGCGTAATGAATTAGGTCTAAAATGATGTGTGTAAAGCTTCGCGAAAATCGGTTCAGATTTAGATATAGCTCAAATATATATTTTCGCCCGATTTAATATAAATGGTGCACCAAAGTCCCTATATATCTGTCGATTTGCATGAATTTTGGCATAGCGTACTGAATAAAGTCTAGAATGGTGTGTGTTAAGTTTCGTGGAATTCTATTCAGATTTAGATATAGCTCCCATATATATTTTCGTCCGATTTTGAGTAACTAGTCCACCATTGTCCCCATATATCTTTCGATTTGCACGAAATTTGGCACAGCCTAATGATTTAGGTCTAGAATGATGTTTGTTAAGTTTCCTGAAAATCTGTTCAGATTTAGATATAGCTCCCATATATATTTTCGTCCCATTTAATGTAAATGGTGCACCAAAGTCCCTATATATCTTTCGATTTACACGAAATTTGGCATGGCGTACTAAATTAAGTCTAGAACGACGGGGTTTAAATTTCGTGAAAATCGGTTCAGATGTAGATGTAGTTCCCATATATAGTTTTGCCCGATTTTAGGTAAATGGTCCACCAAAGTCCCTAAAACCACTCGATTTGCACGAAATTTGGCACAGCGTACTAAGTGAAGCCTAGAATGATGTGTGCTAAGTTTTGCAAAAATCGGTTCAGATTTAGATATAGGTCACATATATATTTTCGTCCGATTTTAGGTAAATAGTGTACCAAAGTCCCTATATATCCTTCGCTTTGCACGAAATTTGGCACAGCTTACTAAATTAAGTCTAGAACGATGTGTGTTAAATTTCATGAAAATCGGTTCCGATTTAGATATAGCTCCCATATATATTTTCGTCCGATTTATCTGTTGAATATACCCAAAGTGGTGAAGGGTATCATATAGTCGGCCCCGTCGACTTTACTACTTTCCTTACTGGGTTGAGGTCTATCCCTAGGCGTAAATTTTTTAAAAACATTTTTTGAGGTCTATCCCTAGGCGTGGATTTTTTAAAAACATTTTTTGAGGTCTATCCTTAGGCGTGGATTTTTTAAAAACATTTTTTGAGGTCTATCCTTAGGCGTGGATTTTTTAAAAACATTTTTTGAGGTATATCCTGAGGTCTATCCTTAGGCGTGGATTTTTTAAAAACCAATTTTTGAGGTCTATCCTTAGGCGTGGATTTTTTAAAAACATTTTTGAGGTCTATCCTTAGGCGTGGATTTTTTAAAAACATTTTTGAGGTCTATCCTTAGGCGTGGATTTTTTAAAAACATTTTTGAGGTCTATCCTTAGGCGTGGATTTTTTAAAAACATTTTTGAGGTCTATCCTTAAGCGTGGATTTTTTAAAAACATTTTTGAGGTCTATCCTTAGGCGTGGATTTTTTAAAAACATTTTTGAGGTCTATCCTTAGGCGTGGATTTTTTAAAAACATTTTTGAGGTCTATCCTTAGGCGTGGATTTTTTAAAAACATTTTTGAGGTCTATCCTTAGGCGTGGATTTTTTAAAAACATTTTTGAGGTCTATCCTTAGGCGTGGATTTTTTAAAAACATTTTTTCAGGTTATTTTCAAGTAACCAGAAATATAAATGGCTGAAAAGGCTACGCCTTGAAAGTCCTTAAAAGCTATTGTTAAAAGATCCACTCCTTGCAGATCCTTAAAATATATTCTTTAAAAATCCATCCTTTATTATAACCTGGAAAAAATGAAATGTTTTTCTTTAAAAAAATCCACACCTTGTTTTGGTCTGAAAATTTTTTTCATTCAGAAATCCACTCATTGCATTGTTCTTGAAATAAGCATATATTAAAATGTGTACAAAAATTAAATCATTATCCAATTTTCGAAGAACGACTCCCCTCACCAAAAAGTTCAACTAATTAAAAATTAATTTTAAAATGAACAGTTATACAAACCCAGAACCACCTTAATGATTTCGATTTGGATTTAATTGACATACCGAAGAGCGAGCTAGTGAGTGAGGTTATAGAAATATGATTGTTGAATGACAGGCATAATCATAATACTTGCTTCAGGCATTCGCGTCAGTTTAAATTCAATTGGAAATACGTCAGGAACAAAAACGGAAATCCACATCGACGAAACGAAATCTTCATTCATAACAATGGCGCCCAAGGCTGGGAAGATTATTGGCTTAAATAAATTCCTTTTACAAGCAGATATTTTGGCTAAATCCATAGGTTTAATACCCTATGACGAGGAGGATCGGGGCAAGCGGGGTAGCCACTATGCTCTCCTAATGAAAATCATTTTCATCATTAATATGGTGAATATGAATTTTGTCTTGTTCTCGGAAATTATGTTTGTCCTGTTGGCCATGAAAAATGGCAATAATTTTGTGGAGGCGACCATGAACCTGTCATACATCGGCTTTGTTTTTGTCGGAGATATCAAAATCATTAGTGTGCTGCGCAAAAAGCCCGTCCTAACAATACTCATGAAGGAAATTGAAAATATCTACCCCAAGGATGTGGATTTGCAAAAATCCTATTATGTTCGTCAATTTGTTTGGCGTTTCAATTTAATCAGTTTGGGCTTTGTGGTGGTCCACGAGATTTTAATTTGGTTCTATAATCTGTACACAGCTGTGAGTTATTTAATCTATGAGCTGTGGTTGGGGTGGCGCACAATACCCAGGACTTTGCCGTATTACTGTTGGGTGCCCTGGCAGTGGCAGGGCCACTGGTCGTATTATTTTTTATATGCATCGCAAAATTTTGCGGGTCATACCTGTATGTCTGGACAATTGGCAAATGATTTGTTTTTGTGTGTGGCGGCTACACAGATAATTATGCATTTTCAATATTTGGCTAAGCGGCTAAGGGAGTATCGGCCGACGGGAAATTATTCGGAAGATTTGAAATTTTTGGCGGAAAATATCAAATATCATCAGGCTATTATACAGTGAGTATCACAATTTTGAGGAATTATTTTCAGGTGCCCATCAATGCCTGGGTGGATTTTTTTTGATAAAAAGAATTTAAGACCTCTAAGTCGGTCATTTTAACCTCAAGGCCTGGATTTTTTCATGAGCCTTGTAGCATGGACTTTTAAAGAATAATTTTTTCAAGGACTTACAAGGCGTGGATTTTTAAAAGAGAATATTTTCAAGATCCTGCAAGTAATGGATTTATTAAATTTTTTTTTCAAGATTCGGCAAGGCGTGGATTTATTAAGGACATTGAAAACCAACCTAACGTCGATTTTTTTACAAAGTATTCTTTAAAGATCCGTTGATGCGTGGATGTATTAAAAAATATATTTTTGTTTTAAATCCTGCAAAAAAGGCTTTTTTCAGGATCCTTTAAGGCGTGGATTTATTAAAACAATGTTTTCAAGATTCTTCGAGGCGGAAATTTATTCAAGATCCTGAAGAATAATTTTGTCAAAAACCTAAAAGTCCTGGATTTTAAAAAATATTTTCTCAATGACCTACAAAGTGTGGATTTATTAAAAAATATTTTTTCAATGTCCTTCAAGGTGAGGATTTACAAAAAATATATTACAAGGTCCTTCAAAGCGCGGATTTACAAAAAAATATTTTTTCAATGTCCTTAAAGGTGCGGATTTACAAAAAAAAATAATTTTTTTTAAGGTCCTTCAAAATGCGGATTTATAAAAAAATATTTTTTCAAGGACCTTCAATATGCTAATTTATAAAAAATATTTTTTTTCAAGATCCTGCAAGGCGTGGCTACCTTCTTCAATTCCTGTCTTTTATCCCTACCAACTGCATATGTAATTTCCCATATTTCCCATTCTCTTTGCAGCTTGTCATCACTAATGAACGAAGTGTTCGGTGTTAGCCTTCTGGTCAATTTCATTTCATCATCTTTTATTATGTGCTTTCTGGGCTTTCAAATGACCATTGGCGTTGAGGCGGATACCTTGGTAATGCTCTTCATGTTTCTCTTTTGTTCGTTGGTACAAATTCTAATGATATGCAATTATGGACAACAATTGATAATAAAGGTAAGTGTGTGGGTGACTACATGAGTCCGTGTATGTGTTTGTGTGCATTTTGGTTTAATTGCGAACAAAGGCACTAATTTCCATATCAAATTGTCATAAACTATCTTCCCACATAGAGCGAGGACATAGGCGATGCTGTCTATTCACAGGAATGGCTAAACAGTGATTTACGTTATCGCAAAATGTTAATTGCGATAATTGTTCGTTCCCAGAGGCCGGTGATACTGAAGGCAACAACATTCTTGAATGTTTCGAGGAGCACCATGACAGAGGTATGTATGTGTGTGCAAATGAGTAATGCGATAGGTGGAAATGTAAGGAAATCCACCCCTTGTAGGTCCTTGAAAAATTATTCTTTAAAAATCCACGCCTTGTAGGTCCTTGAAAAATTATTCTGTAAAAATTTACGCCTTGTAGGTCCTTGAAAAAATTAATCTTTAAAAATCCACGTCTTGTAGGCCCTTAAAAAAATTATTCTTTAAAAATCCACGTCTTGTAGGCCCTTGAAAAAATTAATCTTTAAAAATCCACGTCTTGTAGGCCCTTGAAAAAATTATTCTTTAAAAATCCACGTCTTGTAGGCCCTTGAAAAAATTATTCTTTAAAAATCCACCCCTTGTAGGTCCTTGAAAAAATTATTATTTAAAAATTCACGCCTTGTAGGCCCTTGAAAAAATTATTCTTTAAAAATTCACGCCTTGTAGGCCCTTGAAAAAATTATTCTTTAAAAATCCACGCCTTGTAGGTCCTTGAAAAAATTATTCTTTAAAAATCCACGCCTTGTAGGTCCTTGAAAAAATTATTCTTTAAAAATCCACGCCTTGTAGGTCCTTGAAAAAATTAATCTTTAAAAATCCACGTCTTGTAGGCCCTTGAAAAAATTATTCTTTAAAAATCCACGCCTTGTAGGCTCTTGAAAAAATTATTCTTTAAAAATCCATGCCTGGTAGGTCCTTGAAAAAAATATTCTTTAAAAATCCATGCCTTGTAGGTCCTTGAAAAAATTATTCTTTAAAAATCCATGCCTTGTAGGTCCTTGAAAAAATTATTCTTTAAAAATCCACGCCTTGTAGGTCCTTGAAAAAATTATTCTTTAAAAATCCACGCCTTGTAGGCCCTTGAAAAAATTATTCTATAAAAATTCACGCCTTGTAGGCCCTTGAAAAAATTATTCTTTAAAAATCCACGCCTTGTAGGTCCTAGAAAAAATTATTCTTTAAAAATACACGCCTTGTAGGTCCTAGAATAAATTATTCTTTAAAAATGCACGCCTTGTAGGTCCTTGAAAAAATTATTCTTTAAAAATCCACGCCTTGTAGGTCCTTGAAAAAATTATTCTTTAAAAATCCACGCCTGAGATGGTCCTTAAAAAATTATTCTTTAAAAATCCACGCCTTGTAGGTCCTTGAAAAAATTATTCTTTAAAAATCCACGCCTGAGATGGTCCTTAAAAAATTATTCTTTAAAAATCCACGCCTTGTAGGTCCTTGAAAAAATTATTCTTTAAAAATCCACGCCTTGTAGGTCCTTGAAAAAATTATTCTTTAAAAATCCACGCCTTGTAGGTCCTTGAAAAAATTATTCTTTAAAAATCCACGCCTTGTAGGTCCTTGAAAAAAATTATTCTTTAAAAATCCACGCCTTGTAGGCCCTTAAAAAAATTATTCTTTAAAAATCCACGCCTGGGATGGTCCTTAAAAAATTATTCTTAAACAAGTAAGGAAAGCAGTAAAGTCGGACGGGGCCGACTATATGAAACCCTTCACCACTTTGGGTATATTCAACAGATGAATCCTAACAGACGTCGCATTTTTGAAGGACCAGTAAAATGAAATATGAATGGCATAAACATGCCATTCTGCAACCTATACTAAATTTTTCATTTGATCAGACATAGAGTTGCTTCTTGCAACTGGATAAACATGAGCACGAAAATATATATAAAAGCTTTATCGAAATCTTAACCGATTTCATCGATACTTGTCACAGGTTAGGTTATACTAATTTCAGTATGTTTTGTGTATATCGGCCACATTTTGAGTTCTTGGAGCATCATTTATTTAAATTGGGAAAAAATATATATGGTAGCTTTATCCAAATTTGAGCCGATTTCAACAAAACTTTCCACATGCTAGGTTATAGTAACTTCAGTAGGTTGTGCAAAATTTTGTGTCAATAGGCGTAACTTTGGGTGTTTGGTGTACAATTAACTTAAAATCGTACAAAACTATAATTGGGAACTATATCCATATCGGAACCGATTCCTACTTGGTAAATGTTAGGCAATACTAGCATCGATACGTTGTGCAAAATTTGGTACCCATCGGTCTAACTTTAGGTTTTTTGTCCACATTTTACTTAAAATGGGACGGAAACTATATATAGGAGCTATAGCTAAATCTGGACCGATTTTCAGGAAACTTAACTCACACCATTCTAGACCATATTCATTACGCTGTGCCAAATTTCGTGCAAATCGAAAGATATATAAGGACTTTGCTACACCATTTACATTAAATCGGACGAAAATATATATGAAAGTTATATCTAAATCTGACCCGATTTTTCGGAAACTTAACACACATTATTCTAGATTTCATTCAGTATGCTGTGCCAATTTTCGTGCAAATCGAAAGATATATAGGGACTTTGGTGTACCATTTACATTAAATCGGACGAAAATATATATGGGAGCTATATCTATATCTGGACCGATTTTCAGGAAACGTAACACAAATCATTTTAAACCTAATTCATTACGCTATGCCAAATTTCGTGCAAATCGAAGGATATATAGGGACTTTGGTGCACCATTTACCTTAAATCGGACGAAAATATATATGGGAGCTATATCTAAATCTGAACCGATTTTCAGGAAACTTAACACGCATCATTCTAAAATTAGTTTAGTATGCTGTGCCAAATTTCGTGCAAATCGAAAGATATATAGGGACTTCGATACACCATTTACCTTAAGTCGGACGAAAATATATATGGGAGCTATATCTAAATCTGACCCGATTTTCAGGAAATTTACCACACATTATTCTTGATTTTATTCAGTATGCTGTGCCAATTTTCGTGCAAATCGAAGGAATTTATAGGGACTTTGGTGCACCATTTACATAAAATCGGACGAAAATATATATGGAAGCTATATCAAAATCTGGACCGATTTCCAGGAAACTTAACAAACATCATTCTATACCTTATTCAATACCATATGATAAATGTCGTACAAATCGGACGTTATATAGGGACTTTGCTACACCATTTAAATTAAATCGGACGAAAATATTTAAGGGGCCTATATCTAAATCTGGATCGATTTTCACGAAATTTAACACACATCATTCCATACCTAATTCAGCACGCTGTACCAAATTTCGTGCAAATCGAAAGATATATAGAGACTGTTTACATAATATCGGACGAAAATATATATGGGAGCTATATCTAAATTTTCACCGTGTTAAAGTATATACACCTTCATTAGCCATAAGGCTGAGGGTATAATTATCCATTAAAAATTCTTAAATTTGTGTTCCGATTTTAGAAATTTCGGTATAGGTCCACTTTTTGGTATGTTCCCTATATTTTCATTTCTAGTACCTGTCAAAGTTCGGCCTGGCCGAACATACCGCTTTTTCACTTGTTATTAATAATATTTTATTTATTTCCTTTTTTCTTCCAGTTGATGCAGCTCTCTTATAAATTCTTTGCCTTGCTGCGTACCATGTATTCAAAATAAGTGGCAGTTTGGAAAATCTCAAATCAAAAAACAAATAAAATTTAAAATTTCGGATCCTTTTCAATTGTAATAAATTTTTTTCAATCCTTTTCAAATTTGAAATAAAATTACCCAAAAAAATGCCAATACGTCATTTTCATATTAAATCGTCTGATTGATTGTTTAATAATTTAATATAATTCGGTTTATATGAATCTATCACGCTGGGCCAATCGTACAATCTGCCCATATGACTTCGATATATCGACGACTTTAATTAAGTTAGATTTTCTAAATAACATATCACACACAGCAAATACAAATACAACAACAACGACGACGATGACATTACCATCAGTAATCATAGCCATCTGCCAAACCTGTCCGAACACTCATACACACCCACATGTCAATATGTCTATCTATCTATAAGTGACCAGAGACCGACCCTTCAGGCTATCTATGCACTCAGTCGCTTCCTCCATCCATTGTGTATTAGCTGCCTGTCTGTCTGTCTGCCCTGGCATTCCATCCCGAGTACACTTTTAATTACATTTAAATAACAACAAAATTGAATTGCCATGGCATGACCATCAAATTGTTGTAATAAATTGTTTAATGATTTGTATTTTTTGCTGGTGGTAATACTACAACAATGGCCATAGCAGAAGGGAAACAAATTGTTTACAGGTTTATGGACACCTTTGAGGAATTTTATTCTCACATATTTGTCTTTTTTTATATTGAATCCTTTTTTAACGTTAAAGGGAAAAAGGATATTCATGATATGGTTATTTGACATACATACGTTGACATGTGTATGTGAGTTATATATGTAGTTGTGGTCAATGGCATTTAGACCCTCTTTGTCTATGTATTCGTAGTAATAGTGTTAGCTAACCATGCATCCATTTTTCCACAATTCAACCAATAATTAATTAAATTATGACAGTAAATCAAAATCATATTATGGTCATTTATATGTATGTATTGGTAATGGTTGTAATGGACGATGTTACAAGCTGTTATTGGAAAATGCCAAATGACTTATGCAGACAATTTCGAATTAAATCAAATGTATGTTAATTCTTCTTACTTACTTACTTACTTACATACTTAGCTGGCTTGTTACAGAACGGTTGTTCCATAAGCCGAGCTTAAACAAGTTGACAGTCAGGGCGATAGGGTGCCTATATAGAAACCAGTAAGGAAAGTAGTAAAGTCGGACTGGGCCGACTATATGATACCCTTCACCACTTTGGGTATATTCTACATATGTATCCTAACAGACGACACGTTTTTGTTATATATCTATATCTGAACCGATTTCGGGGAAACTTGCCAGAGAAGAATTTATATTACATCAGTACTTTGTGTCAAAGATTTCCAGGGACTTTGGTGCTCCAATTACCTAAATTCGGCCGAAACTATATATGGGGGTTATATCTAAATCGGAACCGATATGCACGAAACTTTGCACACATCATTCTAGACCTTATTCATTACGCTGTGCCAAATTTCGTGCAAATCAAAAGATTTCCAGGGACCTTCGTGGACTATTTACCTAAAATCGGACGAAGCTATATATGGGAGCTATATCTAAATCTGAACCGATTTTCACGAAACTTTGCACACATAATTCTAGACGTAATTTAGTACGCTGTGCCAATTTTCGTGCAAATCGAAAGATATATAGAGACTTTGGTGCACAATTAACCTTAAATCGGACGAAGACATATATGTGAGCTATATCAAAATCTGAACCGAATTTGACGAAACTTGGCAGACATCATTCTAGACCTTATTCATTACGCTGTGCCAAATTTCGTGCAAATCAAACGATTTTCAGGGACTTTCGTGGACTATTTACCTAAAATCGGGCCAAGCTATATATGGGAGCTATATCTAAATCTGAACCGATTTTCACGAAACTTTGCACACATCATTCTAAACCTTATTCATTACGCTTTGCCTAATTTCGTTCAAATCGAAAGATATATAGGGACTTTGGTACACCATTTACCCTAAATCGGACGAAAATATATATGGGAGCTACATCTTAATCTGAACCGATTTTTCCCAATTTCAATAGGGTTCGTCCTTGGGCCAAACAAGTGAGCTGTGCCAAATTTCATCCAATTCGGATAATAAATGCGACCTGTACTTTGTTTACAATTTAACACCAAGAGACGGACGGATGGACATGCATAAATCGACTCAGAAAGTGATTCTATGCATATTCTCAAAAGGAACCATGGGTCTATCTGGAATATTTTTGCATCTTACAAACATATGCACAAAGACATAATACCCTGTATCACAGTGTGGTGAAGAGTATAAAAATATTTCCAAGCGCGTCGGTCTTGTGCGCAAATCCACAAATGGTATTTTCATCTAATTCGTGGCCTTCCTCTTCTACGGGAACCATCAGTAGGCTCGATTTTATATGACTTTTGAGCTGGGGCATTCTCATTCATTCGACTGATTCGACGACTGACTATGTCGATGTCCGCGTATAAATTGTAAAGCTTGTGGTTCATTTGACGCCGATATTCACCGTCGACGCAGATCGGCCCGTAGATCTTTCGGAGAATTTTTCTTTCAAACACCCCTAGAGCTGTCTCATCTGCTTGCGCAAGTATCCATGCTTCAGATCCATATAATAGCACGGGTAGTATCAGCGTCTTGTAAAGTGTGAGTTTGGTCTGGCGGAAAGGTGTTTTCTTAACTGCTAACTTAAACCATAGTAGCATCTGTTGGCCATCAAAATCCTTCTCCGAATTTCAAAACTGATGTCATTCGTTTTATTTATAACGGTACCAAGGTATATAAAATCTTTAACTACCTCGAAGTTGTAGTTTCAAAGATCCACAGTTGGCCCGAGTATACTGAATGTCTTGCGCGTTGATATCATCAGCTTGGTCTTCACGCCGTTTACTACCAGACCCACTATGGCAGACCCCTTTTCAATTTGTTCAAAGGTGGCTGTTAACGCTCGCAATGTTCGCCCATTATATCGATGTTATCGGCGTAGGCAAGTAACATGTGTTGATGGGTGTACAGAGTGTCATTTCTGTTCACCTTTGCGTCTCGTATGACCTTTTCGAGCAGGATGTTAACTAGATCACACGACAAACTGTCACCTTGTCTAAATCCTCGTTCGGTATTGAAGGGCTCCGATAGGTCCTTTCCTATTTTAACTGCTGACCTTGTGCCACTTAAAGTTATCCTGCATAGCCGTATTAATTTTGCAGGAATTCCGAACGTAGATATGGCGTTAAACACCTCTGAACGGATTGGGCTGTCAAATGCGGCTTTGACAGCCCTAACAAATAGGTGGTACGTGTCGATGTGTTTTTCGTGGGTCTTTTCCAGGATTTGGCGAAGAGTGAAAATCTGGTCAATGGTGGATTTGCCAGGTCTGAAGCCACATTGGTATGGTCCAATGATGTCATTGAACATTGGCTTCAGTCGTTCACACATCACACTGGATATCACTTTATATGCGATGGGAAGGAGACTTATTCCTCTATAGTTGGCACATATCGTGTTGTCTACTTTTTTGTACTAATCAGCTGGTGCATGTTCCTGACCAGCATCTGGTCACCAGTCTTGAATAATTCGGCTGGTAACCCATCGGCTCCTGCTGCTTTATTGTTCTTGAGCCGATTAATTGATTTTATGACCTTATCTTGGCTAGGTGGTATACACTCTTCTTCACCACCATTATTTGATGATCAGAAGCTTTTCAAAATGCTCCTTTCAGGTTTCCTTCTTCATCTCTACAGGAGGATGTGCCTGCACCAAAGCCTTCGGTTTGGTGTTTTACTCGTTGGTAAAATTTCCGGACTTCATTCTGACTCCACGTTTCTCCTCCATCCTTTTCTCCCGATAATTCTCCATCACGTAACGTGTTGCTATGGTCTGCAGTGTTGACCCATACGCTGCGTTTTTCATTTCTATAGCATTACGACACTCCTGATCGTACCATGGGTTTCTTGGTGGTGGTTTTTGGTACCCATGTGTTGCTTTTGCTGCAGTTTGTAGGGAATGGGCAATTCTTTGCCATTATGCTTCTATACTGTTATCGGAACAAGAAGTGCTTTCTTCAAGCAGGTGGGTAAGTTGAGCGGAGTAGGCCTCGGCTACCTGTTGTGTTTGCAGCTTTTCGACGTCAAGTTTCCGTGTTGTGTTAGATCGCGCCTTTGCTGCTATATTAAGAAGGGTGCGTTCCTTGGCTGCCACAAGGTAATGGTCGGAATCGATATTCGCTCCTCGGATCGATCGGACGTCTAAAACACTGGATGAATGCCTTCCGTCTATCACAACATGATCAATTTGATTTCTCGTTGCTTGCTCAGGAGAGATTCAGGTGGCCTTGTGTATATCGAGGTGCTTGAATCTGGTGCTGCTAACTATCATGTTTTTTGCTGCCGCGAATTCAATCAACCTCATGCCGTTGTCGGATATTTTTTCATGAAGGCTGAATTTTCCGACGGTGGGGTCAAAGATATTTTCCCTTCCGATTTTTGCATTAAAATCTCCTAGCAGAATTTTAATGCCATGGCCAGGGCAACGGTCATCTGCTGTTTTTAGGCGCTCGTAAAATATGTCTTTGGTCTGTTCATCTTTATCTTAGGCCGGAGCATGGGCGCAAATGAGACTGATGTAGAAGAACTACGCTTTTATACGAATTATAGCAATTCGCTCATCTAGTGGAGTGAATCTGGAGACGAGGTCTTTTATTCTCCGCAGCCAAATTCATGTCTCGTTTCATGGCAGCTATAATATAGGGCGTAATCATCTGATTTACTTACGCCAGTCCCTTTCCATCGCATTTCCTGTATAGCAATAATATCTGTTTTGTACTTCGTGAGTACATCCGCCAAAGCGAACACTGCGCCTGTTCTGTACAACGTGTGCACATTCCAAGTGCAGATTCGCAGATCGTGGTCCTTTATACGTTTGCGGGAGTGGTCATCATTGGGGTGTTTGGTTTTCTTTTTCTTTGCTTTTTCATAGTAGGTTGGGTTTTCCGAGAGTGGGCAACTAACCCGACACCTCAACGCATTTTTTTATAGTTCTTATGGGTGAACTCGCGGCACATATTAGGTGATGAAAATAGCTCCCCAGGTGGCACCGCGGGGAGGTCAGTGTCCACAATTGAGATGAAAGAGGGACCAAGATAAGCCTGGACTTCGCCATGTTAAAGCCAATCAGAGCCGTTGCTTGGTATCTATCATCCCCTACGCCACCCAAGTTATTTTTCAGTTATGTAAAAAAAACCCAGTATTCCAAACGTTATTCCAAATTTCGTCTTAATCGGACAAACACTGAGAGTTAAGTGCACCATATACATAAAATCGGACAAAAAAAAATATATGGGAGCTATATCTAAATCGGACCCGAGTTCAACGAAACTTACCACACGTCATTCGAGACTCAATTGAGTACGCTGTTCAAAATTTCTTCTCAATCGGATATACCATGGAAGTTTGGTGCACAATTTACATAAAATCGGACAAAAATATATATGGAAGCTATATCTAAATCTGAACGGATTTTCATCAATTTCGTTAGGGTTCGTCCTTGGGCCAAATAAATGGCATGAGCCACCAAATCGAATTATAAATGCAACCTGTACTTTTTTCACAAATTAACAGCCTAACTCATTGCAGCTGTTGGGAAATGTGGCATAGTTCCATATGTCCCAGGTAGGACATACATTGAAAATATTCTGCGAAGAGATTTATTTCATCTTCCGATACATTTGTCATTGATTTATCGGTCCACTCGTTTTCTTATAACATCCATGTTCGGTATTTTTATACCCATTAACACACTGTGGTACAGGCAAAAGGAAACGAGATAGACCCATGGTTCCTTTTGAGAATATGCATAGAATCAAGCTCATTTATTTGCCCCAAGGAATAGAATGCGACATGAGGCCATTGACATTCCCCCAACAAATATGTACAATTTTGTGATTAGAAACATCAGGGTATAAGAAAAAATTTCATTTTTGGGTCATAGAATGCTATTATTCCAGATTCCTACAAACAAAACTTAAGCAGAACCCATTCTGAAATACACAGCGAAGTGAGAAAATTCAATTCCAAAATGAAGTCTTCTCCGTTGGTTAATATGACCTAAAACAAAGAAGCTGCGAGGACAGTAATCGAGATTATTCTGAAAAAAATAGAAGCCTGGAAAGAAACAAAATCGGTACGGAGGTTAAGACGAACGGTGAAAAGTCCAATGCCAATACGGTGTTTTCCCCGGTGCATAATATGACCTCAAAATGGCTGAGTGCGCTAAGAAAGCAGTGTGAGAAATCACGGAGGCTATTCAGAGATGCTGAAAAACTAGGGATCTGATTTAGATTACGCGGATATTGTCCGCGGAGTGATAGCACGTCTGTATCTTTTGCTGTGCATTTACACACTAATTTATTTGAATAAAAAGTAATCCTTAAGAACTAAGTTGTACAATATGACTTAACCTATCTTAGACTAATGTGTAAAAGAGAGAGAGAGTGCATCTGCCATAACACATGGAGTGGACACACACAATTCTTTATCTCACATGTGACAAGCACGCTACACATGCTTATCAGTCTGTAGTGAAGATTACTCCCCGTAATCTCACCCAAACATACCACATGTGTCTATAGAAACCTCCTATTGTGTACAAATATTCAACCAAAATAATCTCTTATCTCAAGTGGACTGTAGACAAAAATAGATCCCTGTTTAACTAAATATTCCCTCTTCTACACAAAAGACCCACAGCAAGACATTCACTATCTTTATTATTTAAAAAACCATGTTCGCCACGTGAACAGATGCTATAAGACTTACTGCCCATTTACGTATCCTGGGTAGAAATCAAAGCCGGTATGGTGATTAACTGGATCAAGCTTAATAGCTATCAGTTTAAAAGTAGGTATACAAACGAGATCTAAAAGACCGAAAGTGAGTCTTGGGTGTGCTTTAGTGAGTCGATTAAAAGAGTTATTGAGGCGATCAGTTTTTATAAAGCAAAAAACTAGATCCCGAACTCAGTTGGATGAGAACCTAACAATTTTCCTGCCATCCTTTCTACTTACATCCCTAGACAGGCTGCTGGAACTGAATCTTTTGATCTGGACAAAGTCTGTGAACGCAATCGCAATCAAAAGCAGATCAGTGTATACTACTTTACCTAAGGTGATCGAACACATTGAGAGAAATATGAATTCACTTTCCAAGGCTCCTTGATATTGAATGCAACCTCAAAAACTTCTGTACTAAATACCGCAGAGATTGGTACTCTTTACCCATTTTGTGGCTCCCGATGATAAATGAAATTTCAGCGATGTTTGATTATCTTTTACAGATAATGACTGCAGACATCATAACAACTAACTGCAGGATCAGGGGTCAGTGCTTCATCAAGAATATCTTGTAGTCCGAGTATGACCCGTCTATGTTTACTTTATGGAAATGTATAATATAATCTGTCATTATTTGCAATCTCATAAATATTATTTAACTCACTTTGCATTTTATCTATTATTAACTTCGCTGCAGTACATAACTTTAAAATATCCATTTAAATTTGATACCATTGTGTCAAAATTCAACTGAATGAAAATTTCAAATGTAATAAGAATTATTATCGAAGTGACAGTTAATTCATTGTATTACAGCATCAGAGTTACAGTGATGACCAATAATAATCAGTCCCATTGTCACTCATAATGATTATAAGGAAGCGCCACCTAATGGGAAACATGTGATATTAAAAAAAAAAATTTTTAAATGAACATCGAAATGGAGACCCTCCATGGTTTTTTTTTAACTGAATCAGAGGTCTTAAATACCTCCACCGGATGCAGTCAACTTATATATATCTAAACTAAATCGTATTACTAATTTCATATTTATTTTGACCCACTCTTACCCAGTGAAAACAATTTCTGCATTTCCAATATACAGATGGATATATTGACAGCTGTACACTATATGTACATAGTATTGTGTCATATGTGTGGGGTAAATATTGACATATAAACACAGGTGTCATATTAATGATGCAAAATATACGTGTTGCATACTTTTAAGGGGGGGTTTGGCGTTTGATAATATTTACACAGTTCGCATTGCACACCCAGCCAATATTAAATTACTACTCATCATTTATTTGCGAATAAAATTGCTAATTACACACGAAAGATATGTAGATAATATGACAAGATGACATTTGTTAAACATATAAATCATATTTTCGAAAAATCGGCAAATGGAGTTTTAATTTCATTTACAAAATTGTATAAGTGGGTTATGAGTGAGCTGGATAATTAAACTATGATTGGATTTAATTTCACATGATTTTGTTAGAAGATTACATTTAAATTGAATCAAATGAAAGCTTTCAATGTTCAATGAAATAATCAAAAGACAGTTAATAATGCGAATTTGTTTTAATGGACCTGAATTTCTTAAGAATATTTTTTCATGGACTAACCAGAAGTGGATTCTTAGAAGAATATTTCTTTCAGGGATTTGGCTAGATTTTTTCAAGTATAATAATTTGTAAACGTAGACAGGATATGAGAGAACGTTCAAAATCGGTTCAAATCACATCTCAGTTCAAACTATGGCGGAGAGATGGCGCGTTTCGTTTTAATAGCTTAGACACGAACCATTGAATGGTGCTTTTCGAAACTACAATGTAATTAAAATACATTTTAAAGCTACGTTCGGATTCATCAGATAATATTTTTCTGGGACGAGGTAGGCGTGGATTGAATATATTTCTTTTAGGGATTTGGCCAGATTTTTTCAAGAATAATAATTTGTAAACGTAGGCAGGATATGAGAGAACGTTCAAAATCAGTTCAAATCACATTTCAGTTCAAACTATGGCGGAGAGATGGCGCATTTCGTTGTAATAGCTTAGACACGAACCATTCAATGGTGCTTCTCGAAACTAAAATGTAATTAAAATATATTTTAAGGCTAGGCTCGGATTCATTAGACAATATTTTTCTGGGACGTGGATTGTAGGCGTGGATTGAATATATTTCTTTCAGGGATTTGGCCAGATTTTTTCAAGAATAAAAATTTGTTAACGTAGGCAGGATGTGAGAGAACGTTCAAAATCGGTTCAAATCACATCTCAGTTCAAACTATGGCGAAGACACGAACCATTGAATGGTGATTTTAGAAACTACGATGTAATTAAAGTACATTTTAAAGCTAGGCTCGGATTCATCAGATAATATTTTTCTGAGACGAGGTAGGCGTGGATTGTATAGGAATGGATTGTAGGCGTGGATTGAATAACATCATCACGTGAATTTATTAAAGATTGATTTTTGAAGGATACATCAAGGCGTGCATTTATTAAGTATAAATTTTTAAAGCCTACATCTAGGCGTGGATTTATTAAAGATTAATTTTTCAAGGCTACATCTAGACGTAGATTTATTAAAGATTAATTTTTCAAGGGTACATTTAGGCGTGGATTTATTAAAGATATTTTTTATTAAAGATTAAAGGGCCAACTGAGGCGTGGATTTATTAAAGATTAAAGGGCCAACTGAGGCGTGGATTTGAGGCGTGGATTTATTAAAGAATATTTTTCAAGGGCCAACTGAGGCGTGGATTTATTAAAGAATATTTTTCAAGGGCCATCTAGGCGTGGATTTATTAAAGATTAATTTTTCAAGCCTACATCTAGGCGTGGATTTATTAAAGATTAATTTTTCAAGCCTACATCTAGGCGTGGATTTATTAAAGATTAATTTTTCAAGCCTACATCTAGGCGTGGATTTATTAAAGATTAATTTTTCAAGCCTACATCTAGGCGTGGATTTATTAAAGATTAATTTTTCAAGCCTACATCTAGGCGTGGATTTATTAAAGATTAATTTTTCAAGCCTACATCTAGGCGTGGATTTATTAAAGATTAATTTTTCAAGCCTACATCTAGGCGTGGATTTATTAAAGATTAATTTTTCAAGCCTACATCTAGGCGTGGATTTATTAAAGATTAATTTTTCAAGCCTACATCTAGGCGTGGATTTATTAAAGATTAATTTTTCAAGCCTACATCTAGGCGTGGATTTATTAAAGATTAATTTTTCAAGCCTACATCTAGGCGTGGATTTATTAAAGATTAATTTTTCAAGCCTACATCTAGGCGTGGATTTATTAAAGATTAATTTTTCAAGCCTACATCTAGGCGTGGATTTATTAAAGATTAATTTTTCAAGCCTACATCTAGGCGTGGATTTATTAAAGATTAATTTTTCAAGCCTACATCTAGGCGTGGATTTATTAAAGATTAATTTTTCAAGCCTACATCTAGGCGTGGATTTATTAAAGATTAATTTTTCAAGCCTACATCTAGGCGTGGATTTATTAAAGATTAATTTTTCAAGCCTACATCTAGGCGTGGATTTATTAAAGATTAATTTTTCAAGCCTACATCTAGGCGTGGATTTATTAAAGATTAATTTTTCAAGCCTACATCTAGGCGTGGATTTATTAAAGATTAATTTTTCAAGCCTACATCTAGGCGTGGATTTATTAAAGATTAATTTTTCAAGCCTACATCTAGGCGTGGATTTATTAAAGATTAATTTTTCAAGCCTACATCTAGGCCATGTAGGATGAGTTCTGCCCAATGAAGACCCCTATTGTTTTTGATAAAGATCAGTTAATATTTAGGGGATGAAATGGACCAAAAACTTTATTTTTGTCGGTTTTTCTGGTCGCTTCAGAGGCCGCAATTATTGCCCAAACATCGCCAAATTTTACATAGAGATGGTGATCGGGCCATGGAAAAAGCATACCTGTTTTGATAAAGCTCGGTTATATTTAGCGGGTCAAATGGACCCTGACTTTTGTTTGAAAAATTACCCATTTTTTATTCTGGGGCGTATATATTTACTCCTGAAGGATATCGACCCGAGGAGTTGATAGAGGAGTTGATACCAAAATATAGTGATGTATCTACTCAGATGTGGGAGTTACACTCAAATATTTACCGGTGCTTACGTATTCAGATATTATTTTGTAACACATTACCACATCAGAAAGCGGAAATATAGCGCTGATCGCTTTGAAATTTTCATGAACTTCCAGCTATGGTCAAGGAGAACGCCTACAATTTTCGGTGATGATCAGATTAAAATTTTGGGAAGAATGGACGAGTAAGAAATTAGTCTGAACATCGCAACAAAACCCACCGTGAAGGGAATCTTAACAAGTAATTAGAAGGGCTGTACTGAATCTCGAAAATGTAAGGAAGAGGTTATCTTAAGCCTCATCGGGCAAATATCACAAAATATTACCCAGACTCGGAATAAACATCCGCAGAAAGTTAGAGTTCCGTGGCAGTTGTGTAGGGTACCGTATGGTCGGCCCGTCCGACTATACTGCTCCGCTCACTGGTTAAATATGAAGTTTTCAAGGCGTTTTGAATATCCTGTATAAATATAAGTCTCTTATAATTTATCTTCTAAATTGGTTATATCCCAAAACCATTAATTAAATATTAAAATAAAGGATTTCTCTTTTTTCCAAGAACTTAATGTGACCTTTTATTGTTCGCTGGCGAAACAAAGAAAAATGAACCTCAACTCACACTTTAGGTGACGTTTCTTCAGC
>NW_026877081.1:0-20920 GCF_032173495.1 Musca vetustissima | reverse complement strand
TTGTATGCTATTTGGTTAGGACCACTAGTAGTAGTTCAAGGTTGATGCACATAAATATAGAATATTCCATATATGGAATGTTAAGTGGTGAACACACACGTTTTATTATATATATATTTTTTTTGCACTGAGCCTCCTTTTGTTTTCGAAACAAAAAGGCAATGATTGATTTTCTTTGTTAACTGGCCTTTCTTTTCATCCAGAATAAAAATACAAAAACATAGAAATCAATAAGCCATTATTTGCAAGTTCAAAGGCTACGACATTGAATTTATTATTGAGTTGGGTCTTCCACATATATATAACCCGTGAAATTGATATTTCTTCTTCAATTTTCGTTTTTTGCTTTTAAAACATTGAAATAATTAAACAATGACTTAATTTTGTTTAAAGCACAGCAACAACAACTACGTTTTTTTATTATTATCCACTCAAACAATTTTGTTTACTTATGGTGCTCAGTTCGACCGCCGCTGTTCGCTTTAATGTTCACTCGGGGTAAGGCGAAACGCCACTATTCTTCTAGCTTTTTGACTTGAGGAAAAAATGTACAGAGAACTCGCGCGGCACAGACAGACAGACATACACTTACCAACCACATCGTGTAGAACACACATGCTATGTGATGGTAATGCCGGTGCCCACTCACTCACTACTCTTTCACAAGTAAAAAGAAAAAGCATTTATTATTATTTTGCCTTTTCTCATTAATGTGTCCAATATTGGGATGACAGCCGGCACACAGGGGTTGCAAGGGTAACAAACACACATCGGGCGTAGGGGTGGAGAGGAAGTAATTCAAAGGTTAGGGTGTGTTTTAAACAATTGATGCTTTGCAAAAAATAAATGTGAGCACACACAAAACACATTTTAAAATACCGACTGAAATGCATTTTTATTGTTTTTTTGAGATAGATGGTACAGATGATACCATTTGACAGAAGTTCTGTGGGATGCAATGGGAAAATAATGCAGACAGGTTGGAGAAACATAAAAACTAATGTCCCAACATTGATTTGGTTACCAAAAATTCCGTACAAAGCGGCATATCGAGAATTAAAAGAAAAGTTTATGTTTGGAAGTTATCGCCAAAGATAAATCTGTAGACCCGTTTGAGATGCATTGCCTTTATTTACATCGACCAATTGCCTACTGTATTTAATTTTGAAAAATATTCGAATTGTACTTCCATTACAAATCGGACGAAAATATATATGGGAGCTATATCTAAATCTGTACCGATCTTCACGAAACTTAACACACATCATTCTAGGCTTAATTCAGTACGCTATGCCAAATTTCGTGCAAATCGAAAGCTTTATAGAGACTTTGTGGCATCATTTACATAGCATCGGTCGAAATCTAAATCTGAACCGATTTTCACAAAACTTAGTACGCATCGTTCAAGACTCAATTCAGTACGCTGTGCGAAAATTAATGCAAATCGAAAGTTATATAGCGAATTGTGGACCACCATTTACATAAAATCGGACGAAATATATATGGGAGCTATATCTAAATCTGAACTGATCTTCACGAAACTTAGCCTAATCTGTTTAATTGTGGAAAATCATGTCCCTTAAAAGAAATTTCCTTTACCATTTTGCACACAAAACCCAAAGAAATTTTAAATTTTCAATTTGGTTCAGATTTTTTTCCAATATAGAAAATATTTATCCTAAATTTATTACTTCGATTCACAATTATCATCATGATCATCGTTTGTGTTTACTTTTTCTTTAAATTAAATAAAAAATCTATTTCTGCTGTTTCTTCTCTTCGAAACTAATAAATATTCAAATATACATTTTTTGTTTGCCAAAGGTGTAACGAATACGATCGATGGTAAAGCACTTTTTTCTCATCTCGAAATTCATCTCACAAAAAACACACACTTTCTATTATCTTTCCATGATATTCGTATCTTCTCATAATTCTTAGTTGTTGTTGGATTTGTATACTTTGGAATATATTTTGGTTTGTATTCCAAATTGTTTTTTTTATTTATAACAATACAAAATAATCAGTAGTTTTGACGACATTTATAAAATTTAAAAAATAAAATAATTAAAAAAATAAATCATGGTAAAAATGGCATGGCTGGTATATATTGCAAAGCTTTAACTGTGGCACCATCCGGATTTTCCAGATCCTTAACTAAACCCCGTATACGAGAAACCACATCACTGCGTTGTATATCACGACGATCAAGCATGCGTTGAAAGAGTGTGTGCAGCTGGCGAGCAGAAGACATTTTTGAGAGTTCATTTAAATCCTGTAGCAAATTATCCGAATATCCTTCATATTTACTGAGATTTGACGACTTGGCATCACGTTTGAGGAGATCATAGACCAGCAGGAATTCAACATATGGCTTTGTGGGTGGTATACGTTTTTTGCCGGCCGTCGAAGTTGTAGACCAACGATCCATGGCTGTGTCCGAATCAATTGTGGCCCGACCATAATTATCATCATAGAGCCGTAGAAAATTATCCAGAGATTCAACATCATTATTGAAATCATCATGATTTGGTTCGGTAATAATGTCACGTATTAAGGAGAGTGGTAGATTTGCCAGACCATCTGGTTTCTCGGCCATTTCATAGAATATTTCATAGCCTTCAGGTTCATGTTTAAGTTTGAGGGGATTTTCTGGAGCATATAAGGCTGGCTTGTGGGCTGGTGTGGGAGGATTTGTGGGGGTTTCGGTGGTAGTTGGGGCAACTCCACCCCACCAGGATGGAGGATTCCACCAACCGGTAGTTGTTGAGCCCGGTTTATTGGTTGTAAATGGACGGCGAGTTGTTGTAGTTGTTGTTGAAGAACTATTCATCGCATCGTCTGCCATAAAAGGTGGCTCCACCGTTGTCGACGACAATGGTTCATATTGTAAATGATCAATGTAGTAGGCCAGAGCCTGCATCGATGCTGGTAAATAACTATCCAGTAGATTGGCGCCATAAACAAAGATCTCAAGCCTTGTCGTCACAAAGTATATCAATATAAGTTTCCACAACATTTTATGTTATTAATATTTTTTAAAACGTTGTTTTAAAATCCCCGATATTGGTTTAATGGCGTACGATTAATACGTCATACTAGTAGTAAATGTTTGCGGGTGTGTGTATGTGCGTGTGTTTTTTTTTTTCTTGCTCTAAAACGACAACACGCTCTGTCTCTCTGTGGGCCCGATATCTTTTTAAACACAACTCTTCTTCCCTTCAGAACTTGAACTTGACTAAAAAACAGATTTGGCTTAAAGCGTCGTCAACTCTACATCCCAAAAACTATAACTAAAAGCAGACAGCTCTGCCTGCTCTGTGGTGTTGTTGTGCGGTGGTATTCTGTTGTTGTATTTCGTGTTTTTGTTATTTTCCATAATCGACAATAACAAAAAAATTAAGCGACCTCTTCGTTCTTTCTTTCTTGGAATAAATCACAAAAAAGAAAAAAACGAAGAAGCAAAGAAGGAAAAATTTACGAAAAAGAAAGGTAAAACTGCATTCCATCTTGTTGGCTTCATCTGGTTCGGATGACGATGAGTGAGCCCTACAACAAGTGGGGGTATACATTGTAAAACATGACAACAATGCAATGAGTCAAAAAACATGACTAGTTAACTTTTGCTTTTTTAAGTAAAAGTTTTTGAGGTAATGACGATTGTGATGGTTTTGGGCAATGACGACGTCAAAATCTATTTCCCCTAAATACGGCGACGGCGGCGTTCTATTCTGAAGTAGTCCAATGCTTAATGAATATGCACAGCGTAGCGTTTGAAATTTGTCGTCATGCTATCCCTCGCGTCCGGAAGACGCAAGAAAGGTGAATACACTTTTATCGTTGTTTTATTTACTTTTTTCCTCCGTACCGTAACCAAAATAAAAAAAATAAAACGGTAAGCCCCAAAAACGTTAACGTTTAGGTGTTATTGGTCAGAAAGCATTTTGTGTGTATGGGTTTTGGCTTAGTGTGGCCATTTGACCACTAGTCAGATTTAAAAAAATATATCAGGTGTTGGATTTTGTTATTACCGTTTGTGTCTTGTTGTGTGACAAAACTAATCAAGGAATTATAGAGGGAGAAGTGACATATATGAATGAACCATGATAGATATACTAATCTAATAAAACACAGGCGAGCATTGATGGTTATGCACACATATTTAACACTGTGGTACAGGGTATTATGTCTCTGTACATACATATGTCTGTAACAGGCAAAAGGAAACGAGATACGACACATGGTTCCTTTTCAGAATATGCATAGAATCACTTTCGGAGCCGATTTAAAGTAAATACCATTCGATTTACACGAAATTTTACATAGCACACTAAATGAAGTCTAGAATGATGTGTGTTAGGTTTCGTGAAAATCGATTCAGATTTAGATATAACTCCCATATATATTTTTGCCGATTTAAAGTAAATGGTACTCCAAAGTCCCTAAATATCTTCGATATGCACGAAATTTGGTATAGCACACTAAATTAAGTCTAGAATGATGTGTGTTAGTTTCGTGAAAATCGGTTCAGATTTAGATATAGCTCCCATATATACTTTCGTCCGATTTAATAGAAATGGTGCACCAATGTTCTTATATATCTTTCGTTCAATTTCATGTTAATGTTCTTTCGAAAAGGCGACGTCTGTTAGGATACTATGTAGAATATACCCAAAGTGGTGAGGGGAAGTGGGTCCCCCTTCATTTCATATCGTTTATAACAACATATCGCTTACAGCGACAAATTTCGCCGTTCTCTTGGCCGTCGTTAAAACGAATTTCAACTGTATAATAAAATAAAATGCTTTTTGCGGAATTTTAGAGACCCATATTTCAGAAAAATTTACATCCACAAAAAAGAATATTTTAAAACGGGCCTTAAATTAGATTTTTTAGAAAAATCTCCGCAACAAAACCTACCGGTGATAAAAAATTTCAAAAAACGAGATGAGCCTCTAATTTTTAGTAAAGTCAATTTTAGTCCTAACAACGATTTTTTTTTTTAGAAAATAAACATGAGGGCCTAGTAAATATTTCAAATGTTATACTAAGTTTCTTATCAATTGGAGGCACAGAAAAAGTATTTGATAGGGTCAGAGAGATTATCGCAGACAGGTATATCGCATACCAATTTTCTATCAAAAAAAATGTCTAGTTTGTTTCATGCTTATTAAAAAGTATACATACAAGTACAATCGAAATCGCTTATATCGAAGGTAAAGAAACTGGCAAAATTGGTTCCTATAAACGAGCCGTTATGAACCCTATTAAATAAAGGGTATACTATTTGGAATTCGTCGTTTATAATCGATGTCGTTTTAAAAACGTAGCAAAATAGTTTTTAAGCAAAGTATAATTCCAACACCTAATATTAATTTGACGTCCAACGTGAAGACAGAAGTATCAAGAAAGTGGCTTTATTAGGGAGTTAAGCAATTGTTGTTGCTGTTCTGCTGAAAACCAAGAACCTGATTTAATTACAACAAAAAGAGAGACTTCATTGTGTTCTGGGCACAAGGGGGATTTTTTGTAATAAATTAGCTCATCAAAAGAGAATATTGAAATTGGAGATTTATTTCATGGAAATTGTCACCACAAACAGCAATGACACAGGTACAACACAACCATACAGCAAAATGTGACCAAAACAAAACAGAGAAATAAACAAAGTAAACAATAAATAAATAACAAAACAAAATAGAAAGACAAACTAGAATATGGCCCATATCACATTTAACTATGCCAGCCAATTGATTTCATATTTTCTGGTCCAAATATATCATCATATCGATGATTTTGAAATATCTATTTATATATATAGAAATAAATAAACAGAATAATATAGATCATCATAAATCCCCCAACAAAATAGTTAGTGGCACTCTGTGGAACACACACTCATACACAGACGGATAGAGCGACAGGTTCAAATATACAAGGTTGGTTTGTTTGATTCTGCCGATAAATATAGTGATGAATATTGTGGGTTGTTGCTTTTACACTTTGCTGTGAGACTGCCAGTCCCAAGTTATTGCTGGTGGACAACAAAAACAACAATATTTTGTTGTAAATTATTTTAGAGTGATTACGTTGCACTATGATGTTGATGGTGGATCAAATGTATGTCAGTGGGTTGATTTAGTGGCGATATGGTTGGGGACAAGTGTACGGTGAGGTGACAAATGTGTGATCACACACACTTATACTCAGGAATGGAAAACGTCACAATGAAAAACGGAAAATATAAATAAATATTTCCTCATTATAAATATTATTAAATACATACCAATCCGCCGTTTTTTCAAATTGCCCACAATATCAGCTTATTAATTTTCTTTTCACTTCCGTTTTTTCCAATTAGAAAATCACACAATTTCACTCACACACAAATTGGTTGATTGGTTGAAATAAAGAGTGTACACAACATGAATTTCTTTGCCTTTTCTTGATTGTTTTGTCTGTCTACACGCCCAGTCTAAGGTCAGTTTTATTCAATTTTCTTTTATTTAGAATTTCATTTCTTTTTCTCTTGATTGGGGATTTAAAAACTTAATATTTTTCACTAATTTTTATAATATTTTTAACAAGTAAATAAATGCAAAAGTGTTAAACAAATTCCCTCAAAGTTACAGTACAAGACGAAAAAAAACATAGACCGAACCGAATGCCAAAACGAATGATGACAAAACATATGTTGGCTATCGGAATCGAATTATCGATAACAAAACAATAATAATCACACAAGACATGAGGTGTATGGTCATACATTAAACTCAACAAGTAATAACGTCGTTCACCATGAAGTGGAAATCCAAAATCTACAAGATAGCGAATTGTGGATTTTTTTATATGGTAGGGAGATTTTTTCCCCAATAAGCACAAGAAATTTAATTTAAATTACTGGCAATTAGAATGCAATCTCGCCTACAATTTGAAAGACACTATTATGTAGGGCGGGCTACCTTAAATAGTTCGGAAGATTTCGGAAACCTATACAAAATATCAAATTGTGGTGGTACCCTTAATTAAAAAAAAAAAATAAATACATAAATAAAAAAATAAAAAATAATAATAATTTGTAAAAATTGTGGATATCAAAAATGTTTCCCCTTTTTCTTACCACCACTTTGTTCGAGGTTTGTATTGGCAATTATCCAGAAGAGATCTTCTGTTCTGGTCACCAGATATCAGAAATACGAAACATAGTTAAACAATTAAAATATATATATATATATATATATTTGTAAAGACTTCGATTTTTAAGGACCAAACTGAGTTTGTTTTTATTTATATATATTGATGGATATACTTGTAAGGATTTTAATTTTTAAAGCCAATTATATTCTAAAGTAACAAAGTAAATAAGGCCCAAACAAAGTGTGAACTTATAAAGAATATACTCTGAAAAAAGAACATATTTTTAAGGTCCAAAAAAGTGTGCAGTTTTTGAAGAAAATAAAAAAATCAACTACGTTTGCGTCGTCAAATCCTAAATCGTGTAATCAAAATTTGCATGCGAAAGAAGTTGCACTTGGGGAAGTGAATAAAGGTTTGATGGGTGGAAGTTTCCTTTGGTTCTAAAAATAAAATTTTTCGATAGAACGCACAAACTAGGTTTCCTGCTAGAAAAAAAGGCATCTGTTTTTTTTTTCAAGAACTGCAGGAAGCGTAGATTTTTAAAGAATGTTTCTTTTCAGAGACTAATGGAAGTGCATTTTTTAAAGAATGTTTTTTCAGGTTGAATTTTTACAATATTTCCAGGAACTACACTATGGGCCAAGAACCTATCTTTTTGGCAAAATGTGTATTTCAAATCTTTCAAGATTTTTAGCTATACACCAGTGAAATTTTATATCATTGTGGGTCACAGGAAATTGTACGATGTTGTATATGGGTCCACGTTTTCGTATACTCTCCGATATAACGATATTTTGAATATACACCTCATGGCGGAATGCAAAAAAGTTCGACCTTAACAACTTTTTTACTTGTTATTTTTTCATATCTCTATTTATCGACAGAAGGCCGTTCGACGTATAAAGTGATCTCTGTCTATTACAAGATCAATTCATATTCAAATAAATTAAAATAACTTTAAATCAATTTTTATTTTTTCTTTCTTTTCTAGCTACTCTCAACACGGCTACGTGATTTCGTCATTATTACGGCGTCAATTTTATTACGAATAGGCTTTAGAATTTAGCAATCCCAGCTGATTGAAAACAGCTGTTGGTCGTCGTTAGAGGGTTGTAGTTGGCAAATGAGTTAGTGTAGCGACGTAATGTATTAAAAACCAAAGGGCCAAAAGCGATTCCAACAACATCTCAATATACTACTCTTCTAAACATCATTCTATCAACCTTTGTGTACAAATTCCAATATTTTACAAATGTCCTGTGATCCTGATATACAATCCATCTATAATGAACATTTTCGAAATTTGGTGACAATCAATGAAGAAGAACGCACAGCAGCAGCAACGTCAAGTGCGTCTGGCAGTGCCACAGCGGACATAACAAAAGCTCATGCCGAGATCTATAACCCTTCAGTGCAATTTACCAACGATGACATTTGGATATTTGGTTATGGTTCGTTAATGTGGAAAATTGACTTTCCCTGCATCGATTGGCAGCGTGGCTATATTTGTGGCTATCAGCGGCGTTTCTACCAGCACAGTATTGATCATAGAGGGGTACATGTAAAGCCCGGTAGAGTTGTTACCTTGGTGCCAGCAACACCCAACGACCGTGTATATGGTGTGGCCTATCGGGTGGCAGCAAGTGAACGAGATTCGGTTATAAAACATTTAGATTTTCGTGAAAAGAATGGCTATGAACGTTGTACGGTAACATTCCATGTCTTTGATCCGGAAAACCGAAACAATGAAGAGAGCACAAAGAAGAAATCATTTGACATAGTTATTTATATTGCTACCCCCGAAAATGAGTCCTGGGCTGGTGATGGCCCTAATAGTCAAATTGAAAATATTGCTGAGCAAATTTTCACCTCCGCCGGACCAAGTGGTCGAAATCGCGAATATCTCTTCAATTTAGTCAAATCAATGCAACATTTATTTCCCGGGGTCGAAGATGAACATTTGTTGGAATTGGAAATGGCTGTGAGGCAGCGTATTGCCAAAGATGAGGAGCGATTGTTGGAAATGGCTTTGAAAAAAGAACTGAAAGATGTTCTTGGCGGCAAGGGAAAGGACTTGAAACTGAATGATGATGATGAATGCATGACGTGGCAAAAAAACAAAATAGATCATCTGATAAAGTTTTGCCATAAAACGGGTTGGCGTGAATATTTCCTAGCCAAAGAACTTTATGGTATACAAATATTAAGTTTATGGAACGATGATGATCGTAGAAAATCTTAGAGAAATAAGAAATATGTAATTAAATTAATGTAGAGCGAGAAATGATGTAATAAATGTGGCTTGAGATGACAAATAGGAAATGTTTGGCGTGGATTTTTTAAAGAAAATTGTTTCAAAGATAATTTAACGCGTAGATATTTTAAATAAATTTATTTCAAAGGACCCTCTAAGGTGTGGATATTTTAAAGAAATTTATTTCAAAGGACCCTCTAAGGTGTGGATATTTTAAAGAAATTTATTTCAAAGGGCCCTCTAAGGCGTGGATATTTTAAAGAAATTTATTTCAAATGGCCCACTAATGCGTGGGTATTTTAAATAATATTCTGACAAAGGCATGCGTAAAAAAGTGATGTTTACGATGTTTACAAAGAAATGTTCATCTGTGAGAAGTACATAGTTTAGTCCCATTAAAAGAAAAGACATGCTTCTACAGGGAAAATAACTTCTTTGGGGAAAATGATTTATTCCTCGCGACATTTGAAAGCACATCTTTATTTTTTCAAGGATTAAGGACCTTCTCTTAAAACTACAAATTTCTGTGATGAGACTTCTGTTCTTCTATGAGAATAATTATTTGTTGTCATTTACAATTAAGAAACCTGGGCGTATTTTTTAATAAAGGAAGAATATTTTCCCGAGAATAAAAAAGTTGGTTCTTCTTTGTGAGGAAGATATTTTTATACTATGTAAGAAGTAAACCTTCAGTCGTAAGAATGGATCCTTGTCGTGTGTGAGAAAATATTGTAGTTCACATGTAGTTATATAATGGGCAAGAGGTTTTGTTGTTTGACTGACAGCTTTCTGGCCTCCCCATTATTCCTATTTGTCATCTATCTGGAACGTCTGATGGGATGTCCATACATAGTTGGTGACGAATTTCAGAACTACAATATGAAAATAGGTTAGAAAAAAATGAAAACGCACTAAACAAGAAGTTCTGTCTGGATGTTTCTCGTCTGGTATGGGAAGAAATTACATTTTGTCGAAAGAATGGCTGATGGAAGAGAGATTTTGTTACCTGACTAACAGTATCGGATATGAAATATGAAAATGGGTTAGAAAAAAATGTCTGAATGTTGATTGAAACTTGACAATAAGTAGAGGATCTGAGTTTTATAGTTCGGCCCATTTTCCAAAAAAATAAAAAGGTTTCCTGGGTAGGGTATAAAATTATCTTTTCAATGCGCATTTACAGTTGGGAGATCCCGTAAAGATATTTTCGGAAGTATAAAATCCGTTATAGGTGTGATTTAGTTTTATAACCTTTTAGAGAAGTTGTTCAAACTGTTTAATTTTTTAATAAAGTCGAAGATCTTCTAATAATTTCTTTAGGCGATATTTATTTCTTCCTTTTTCTCTACCTCAAATATAACCATTAAATTCCTAACAAATGTGAACACATGTTCTGCAACATCATGTAGGCGTCAATTTCACACTGTCCATTGCCATATATGTGAGTACGTAGTATCTTACTCCAGTGCATTCGTTCTGCACATCCACATTCACATACATCTCTTAAAAAAGGATATTAAAATGTAATTTATAATCCGTCTAGAATAACTTTATGTGTGCAACTCTCAAACCAAACACTTCCCGAAAAAGACAAACACAAAAAGTCCAAAGTTTTTTTTTTTGTTGTATCACTGTCCTCAATGGAAATAATTTTGTCTCAGTTGGATGTCTTCTTCTTCGTCTAGGATTATTTTTTTCCTTTAGACTATTGCTTGTTCTATGGGCTATTGGTTATGTTAATGTTGTTGGCACAAATGGAACTGCCCATGTATATTCAATGAATGTTAAAAGAATTAATTGTACAAAAGTAATAAATACAATAACGTCCAGGTCGGATTGGGTCGGTATGACGACGTTTGCAGTAAAGATGATGACAACCACTACAAAATAGGAGAATACATAATATAACGCCTTGCGGCCAATTGGCGCTATTTTTCATTTGCCAATAAATGTTATTGCCGTTCGGCGATGTGAAGGCAACACTGCGAGAAAAATTGAGGGGGCATAAAGAGACTTTAAAATTTAAATTTTACATAAGAACAGTTATATACGTGCATTTTGTGAAGGATATTTTTTAAGAAAAAACAATGCTTGGAATTTTATAGAATATATGTCAAGGACCAAGGAGAAGTGATTTTTTAAAAAACACGTATTTCAAGCCTAGCAGAATCGTGGATTTTAAAAGATCATTTTTTCGATAAACCCTCTATGGCGTGGTTTTTTAAAGAGCATTTTTCGGAGGACCCAAAAAAGCGTGGATTTTTAAAGAAAAATTTTTCAGAGGACCCTCTAAGGCGAGGATTTTTAAAGATTATTTTTCGAAGGACCCACTAAGGCGTGGATTTAAAAATCCAAACTTAAAAGGTGTGGATTTTAAAAGGCTGGATGTTTAAAAAATATTTTTCGAAGGACCATAAGAGGTGTGGATTTTTAAAAAATATTTTTTTCAAGAACCATCAAAAGAGTGGATTTTTAAATAACCTTGGAAGCAAGGGGTTTCAAAGAATACTTTTTCGTTTTCTGATTATTTTTTATGCGTGTACTCTTCCCCCTCTTTATTTGCGTTGAGTATGCATAAATTTCAATCTTGGGAGTTTTTTGTTGTTCTTGTTGTTCTGTTAAGAGAAGCAGGGAGTTAGGTTACCCTGCTTCTCTTAACAGCTGACCATAATAGTTCACCATGCCGACTGGTAGTAGTGTGCGTTGCTATTGGGAAGTTTTGGGTTACATTTGAATTACGAAATCATCCAGCCGCTAAAAGGAAATTTTCCTAAAATCCGACAAACGCTCCAGCAGCCAGCCAACCAGGCAGGCAATGTGATGAAAGAGCTATAGCATATTAGGCGAATACCCGCTGTCTTTGCCATGGCAAAATCAATCGATTCGACATTATTATTAATTTTTCATAACTTCTGAGCGGGCTGACCATAGATAGCCGTCTGGCTATGGCTTGATCCTTGCGGCAACGTCATACACATCATTGATGTTGTTGTTGGTGGTGTGCCTGGTCAACTTATGATTGCCACAAAAGTGAGTGAGAAAGTGACTGGATATTTGGCGTTGAAAACCAATCTGCTCAAATTTGTAGCAAATTCATGTAAAACAATAACAGCGACAACAACAACAACAACAACGTGGTGTACATATACAAATGAAATTAGCATTAAATGATGATGATCATCAACCAAAAAAAAAGGAAGAAGACAAAATAAAATCTTTTGATACACCGCCAACTGCATTCAGGATGGAGTCAGACCTTCTTTTATTTTTTGTGGAATGGGTGAATTGGAGGGGAAAATGTCAATTTGTTTACCTAGTTTAAGGATTTTATTAAAAGGGTAGAGATGTGAAAAAGATTACTTTATTATCATGATTAAGTGCTGTGATTTTCAATACTTAAAGGGCAATTGTTCTAGTTTTCCTTCAGAAGACAAAATCTTTAAGGTTATTTTTTTCGAAAAAAAAGTTTGTAAGTACTAAAAGAATGGTGGATTTTTAGAAGAATATCTTTTCAAGGTCTATATAAGGCGTGGATTTTTTAAAAAAATAGGGTTTCAAGGTCTATATAAGGCGCGGATTTTTAAAAGAATAGTTTTTCAAGGTCTATCCAAGGCGTGGATTTTGAAAAGAATACTTTTTCAAGGGCTATATAAGGCGCGGATTTTTAAAAGAATATGTTTTCAAGGTCTATCCAAGTCGTGGATTTTTAAACGAATAGTTTTTCAAGGTCTATCCAAGGCGTGGATTTTGAAAAGAATACTTTTTCAAGGGCTATATAAGGCGTAGATTTTTAAAAGAATACTTTTTCAAGGGCTATATAAGGCGTAGATTTTTAAAAGAATACTTTTTCAAAGGCTATCCAAGGCGTGGCTTTTTAAAAGAATAGTTTTTCAAGGTCTATATAAGGCGTAGATTTTTAAAAGAAAAGTTTTTCAAGGTCTATATAAGGCGTAGATTTTTAAAAGAACAGTTTTTCAAGGTCTATATAAGGCGTAGATTTTTAAAAGAACAGTTTTTCAAGGTCTATATAAGGCGTAGATTTTTAAAAGAACAGTTTTTCAATGTCTATATAAGGCGTAGATTTTTAAAAGAACAGTTTTTCAATGTCTATATAAGGCGTAGATTTTTAAAAGAACAGTTTTTCAAGGTCTATATAAGGCGTAGATTTTTAAAAGAACAGTTTTTCAAGGTCTATATAAGGCGTAGATTTTTAAAAGAACAGTTTTTCAAGGTCTATATAAGGCGTAGATTTTTAAAAGAACAGTTTTTCAAGGTCTATATAAGGCGTAGATTTTTAAAAGAACAGTTTTTCAAGGTCTATATAAGGCGTAGATTTTTAAAAGAACAGTTTTTCAAGGTCTATATAAGGCGTAGATTTTTAAAAGAACAGTTTTTCAAGGTCTATATAAGGCGTAGATTTTTAAAAGAACAGTTTTTCAAGGTCTATATAAGGCGTAGATTTTTAAAAGAACAGTTTTTCAAGGTCTATATAAGGCGTAGATTTTTAAAAGAACAGTTTTTCAAGGTCTATATAAGGCGTATATTTTTAAAAGAACAGTTTTTCAAGGTCTATATAAGGCGTAGATTTTTAAAAGAACAGTTTTTCAAGGTCTATATAAGGCGTAGATTTTTAAAAGAACAGTTTTTCAAGGTCTATATAAGGCGTAGATTTTTAAAAGAATACTTTTTCAAGGTCTATATAAGGCGTAGATTTTTAAAAGAATACTTTTTCAAGGTCTATCCAAGGCGTGGATTTTTAAAAGAACAGTTTTTCAAGGTCTATATAAGGCGTAGATTTTTAAAAGAACAGTTTTTCAAGGTCTATATAAGGCGTAGATTTTTAAAAGAATAAAAAATATTTTTTCCTTTCTGTTTTATAAATCACGAAACGTATTTAGATCACTTCCGGATGTAATTCGTGATCATGAGCTAACCCATACACATTAATTTAAAAATAATAATTCTTATTCTAAACTCCAAACATTGATGACCCATTGATCCAATTTGTCTGCCGTAATGCTAACCGATTACTGATCGCACTTCAAATGCAATTCCGCTAGTCGGCATGTTAGTCACGCGCTAAGCTCTTTTTTGGTCAGACATCAAAGCCGATTGTGTGTGTGTCTGAGTTGTCCTCTCCCCCACCTTCTCGACACGTATTCGTGTGTACTTCCGTTAAATTGACGGTGTGTTTTGGAGACAAAGAGTGGGACATTAATTAATGTACTTCAATGCTGATGTTCTTCTGATGCATTCCCTAGCTAGGCGGCATGTCTAGTCAAAAGTGAAGATATTAACTTTTTATATAAATGTCTATGCGTGAGCAGTAGCTACATATGTATAAGACCAAGTGACAGACAACAATGTCGACACTTTTTTAATTTTTTTTTCCTATTTATGCCCAGCTAAGTTGTGGCACGAGATTTGTCTTCCATGTGCTTGGAATTTGATTAATTTGGAAAAATCAATTTCGTGGTCTCCCCATGGAGAAACCCTCAATAACAGACACCAGAACATAAAAACGACACTCGTAACCAAATAACATTTTTGTTAGGCCATGTTCATATGTAGTTGGTGTCTTTAAGGACTTCTTAACTTTGGCCTTTTGCCTTCCACTAACCATGGCCATTAGCATTTAAAGTCATCGTTGTTGTTGTTTTTGTTGGCTTATATAGCCTTTGAAAAAATATTCTTTTAAAAATCCACGCCTTATATAGCCTTTGAAAAAATATTCTTTTAAAAATCCACGCCTTATATAGCCTTTGAAAAAATATTCTTTTAAAAATCCACGCCTTATATAGCCTTTGAAAAAATATTCTTTTAAAAATCCACGCCTTATATAGCCTTTGAAAAAATATTCTTTTAAAAATCCACGCCTTATATAGCCTTTGAAAAAATATTCTTTTAAAAATCCACGCCTTATATAGCCTTTGAAAAAATATTCTTTTAAAAATCCACGCCTTATATAGCCTTATATAGAAAAAATATTCTTTTAAAAATCCACGCCTTATATAGCCTTTGAAAAAATATTCTTTTAAAAATCCACGCCTTATATAGCCTTTGAAAAAATATTCTTTTAAAAATCCACGCCTTATATAGCCTTTGAAAAAATATTCTTTTAAAAATCCACGCCTTATATAGCCTTTGAAAAAATATTCTTTTAAAAATCCACGCCTTATATAGCCTTTGAAAAAATATTCTTTTAAAAATCCACGCCTTATATAGCCTTTGAAAAAATATTCTTTTAAAAATCCACGCCTTATATAGCCTTTGAAAAAATATTCTTTTAAAAATCCACGCCTTATATAGCCTTTGAAAAAATATTCTTTTAAAAATCCACGCCTTATATAGCCTTTGAAAAAATATTCTTTTAAAAATCCACGCCTTATATAGCCTTTGAAAAAATATTCTTTTAAAAATCCACGCCTTATATAGCCTTTGAAAAAATATTCTTTTAAAAATCCACGCCTTATATAGCCTTTGAAAAAATATTCTTTTAAAAATCCACGCCTTATATAGCCTTTGAAAAAATATTCTTTTAAAAATCCACGCCTTATATAGCCTTTGAAAAAATATTCTTTTAAAAATCCACGCCTTATATAGCCTTTGAAAAAATATTCTTTTAAAAATCCACGCCTTATATAGCCTTTGAAAAAATATTCTTTTAAAAATCCACGCCTTATATAGCCTTTGAAAAAATATTCTTTTAAAAATCCACGCCTTATATAGCCTTTGAAAAAATATTCTTTTAAAAATCCACGCCTTATATAGCCTTTGAAAAAATATTCTTTTAAAAATCCACGCCTTATATAGCCTTTGAAAAAATATTCTTTTAAAAATCCACGCCTTATATATACCTCGAAAAATAAACTTTTAAAAATCCACGCCTTATATAGCCTTTGAAAAAATATTCTTTTAAAAATCCACGCCTTATATAGCCTTTGAAAAAATATTCTTTTAAAAATCCACGCCTTATATAGCCTTTGAGGATGTGGATATGGAGGGACAAGTTAATTTTTTGGCAAGGGGGACAGATGGGGTTCAACAAACATATGTTGAACAAAATTGCAGATATGGGCTATTACGCATTAAAAAAATCACACCTTAAACATGTTAGAAAAACCAAGTCCTTTGAAAATTTGTCTTTAAAGAATCCACACCTTGTATAGTCCTTTGAAAATTTGTCTTTAAAGAATCCACGCCTTGTATAGTCCTTTGAAAATTTGTCTTTAAAGAATCCACGCCTTGTATAGTCCTTTGAAAATTTGTCTTTAAAGAATCCACGCCTTGTATAGTCCTTTGAAAATTTGTCTTTAAAGAATCCACGCCTTGTATAGTCCTTTGAAAATTTGTCTTTAAAGAATCCACACCTTGTATAGTCCTTTGAAAATTTGTCTTTAAAGAATCCACGCCTTGTATAGTCCTTTGAAAATTTTTCTTTAAAGAATCCACGCCTTGTATAGTCCTTTGAAAATTTTTCTTTAAAGAATCCACGACTTGTATAGTCCTTTGAAAAATTTTCTTTAAAAAATCCACGCCTTGAATAGTCCTTTGAAAAATATTCATTAAAAAATTCACGCCTTGAATAGTCCTTTGAGAATAGTCCTTTGAAAAACATTTTTTAAAAAATCCACGCCTTGAATAGTCCTTTGAAAAACATTTTTTAAAAAATCCACGCCTTGAATAGTCCTGTGAAAAATATTTTTTAAAAAATCCACGCCTTGAATAGTCCTTTGAAAAATATTCTTTAGAAAATCCACGCCTCTAATAGTCCTTTGAAAAATATTCTTTAGAAAATCCACGCCTCTAATAGTCCTTTGAAAAATATTCTTTAAAAAAATCCGCGCCCTGTAAAGTCCTTTGAAAAATATTCTTTAAAAAATCCACGTCCTGTATAGTCCTTTGAAATTTTTTCTTTAAAGAATCCACGCCTTTGAAAATTTTTCTTTAAAGAATCCACGCCTTTGAACATTTTACTTTAAAGAATCCACGCGTTTGAAAATTTTTCTTTAAAGAATCCACGCCTTTGAAAAATTTTCTTTAAAGAATCTACGCCTTGTATAGTCCTTTGAAAAATATTTTTTAAAAAATCCACGTCCTGTATAGTCCTGTGAAAAATATTCTTTAAAAAATCCACGCCTTGAATAGTCCTTTGAAAAATATTCTTTAAAAAATCTACGCCTTGGAGGTCTCTCGAAAAAAAAATTCATTAATTTTCAAAAAATTTTCTATAACAAAAATAATAAAATTTATGTAGTGACCCATAATATAACAATTTGCGTAATAGCCCATATTTCCATCATTCACCAGACAAGGTAGAACAAATTTTGCCATCAACCTCTCTCCAACCCTCTTTGGTAATAGGCAATTTTGTTAAACAACAGACGCCGTTTGTGTTAATGTAAATTGTGTCTTATCCAACAATATCTTCGATATCATTTAACACCACCACTACTCCACCCAAGAACCGCATCAGGATCTTCGCACTTGCCAGCCAGCCAGCCATTCCCATTCTTCTCTGCCACGGTCATACTTTCGTGATTAATAAACATTAAAACTGTTGTAATTTCAATTAATTTCCATGCTGATGCTGCACCTCCACCATAACACCTCATCTTCAGGTTGGAATAGGGGACTTCAAAAGATTTTGCGATTCGCTGCTCTGTTCACCCAAAGCCAAAGAGACGTGTTGGTGCCGTCGCCTGGTATCGGCTGAACATCTGCATCTGTGTGAAATCTAACACGCACTAATCATTATAATGTTACGATTACGACGATTGCCAATAGGCCGATTGTCATCCTCCTAGGCTATGGAGAGATCGGCAAACACACCGCATACACACAGATAAAGGGAGACAGACATTGGCACTGGTTCTAGCCGCATCGACATGAACAAGATGGCACCTGGCACCCTGCTGTTCTTTAAAGATCAATAAACAATGTTAAGACCAAGTGTGGAAGACATCCTGGAGATGTGGATGATTTTTTAAGGATTGGTATGGAAGTGGATACGAGGGGGGATTTCTAAAAAAATATATTTTTTTTTAAAACCATCCAAGGAGTGGATTTTTTAAAAGGTGGATTTTTTAAATAATATTTTTTCAAGGGTCAATATAGGCGTGGATTTTATAAAGAATATTTTTTCAAGGGTCAACATAGGCGTGGATTTTATAAAGAATATTTTTTCAAGGGTCAACATAGGCGTGGATTTTATAAAGAATATTTTTTCAAGGGTCAACATAGGCCTGGATTTTATAAAGAATATTTTTTTCAAGGGTCAACATAGGCCTGGATTTTAAAAGAATATTTTTTTCAAGGGTCAACATAGGCGTGGATTTTATAAAGAATATGTTTTCAAGCCGTCAAAATAGGCGTGGATTTTATAAAGAATAACTTTTTCAAGGGGCAACATAGGCGTGGATTTTATAAAGAATATTTTTTCAAGGGTCAACATAGGCGTGGATTTTATAAAGAATATTTTTTCCAGGGTCAACATAGGCGTGGATTTTATTAAGAATAACTTTTTCAAGGGTCAACATAGGCGTGGAGTTTATAAAGAATATTTTTTCAAGGGTCAACATAGGCGTGGATTTTATAAAGAATATTTTTTCAAGGGTCAACATAGGCGTGGATTTTATAAAGAATAACTTTTTCAAGGGTCAACATAGGCGTGGATTTTATAAAGAATATTTTTTCAAGGGTCAACATAGGCGTGGATTTTATAAAGAATATTTTTTCAAGGGTCAACATAGGCGTGGATTTTATAAAGAATATATTTGCAAGCCTTCAAAATAGGCGTGGATTTTATAAAGAATATTTTTTCAAGGGTCAACATAGGCGTGGATTTTATAAAGAATATTTTTTCAAGGGTCAACATAGGCGTGGATTTTATAAAGAATATATTTGCAAGCCTTCAAAATAGGCGTGGATTTTATAAAGAATATTTTTTCAAGGGTCAACATAGGCATGGATTTTATAAAGAATATATTTGCAAGCCTTCAAAATAGGCGTGGATTTTATAAAGAATATTTTTTCAAGGGTCAACATAGGCGTGGATTTTATAAAGAATATTTTTTCAAGGATCAACATAGGCGTGGATTTTATAAAGAATATTTTTTCAAGGGTCAACATAGGCGTGGATTTTATAAAGAATATTTTTTCAAGGGCCAACATAGGCGTGGAGTTTATAAAGAATATTTTTTCAAGGGTCAACATAGGCGTGGATTTTATAAAGAATATTTTTTCAAGGGCCAACATAGGCGTGGAGTTTATAAAGAATATTTTTTCAAGGGCCAACATAGGCGTGGAGTTTATAAAGAATATTTTTTCAAGGGTCAACATAGGCGTGGATTTTATAAAGAATATTTTTTCAAGGGTCAACATAGGCGTGGATTTTTTAAAGAATATTTTTTCAAGGGTCAACATAGGCGTGGATTTTATAAAGAATAACTTTTTCAAGGGTCAACAAGAATATTAAATTTTCAACCTACCCTCGCTGTAGTACTTCTGCATATCCCAGAGACTATTTGTTCTCCTTTGGGCAAATAATTTCACAATGGTTTAGCCGTAAATGCCGTCATCACAGCCCTTTTCCACCGAAGGAGGCTGGGGTCCAGCACAGAAACGCCGAATAAAAAAATCAATTAAACCAACAATAATCGTTAAATTATGAGTTAATCATTAATGAAGTTCGTATAATGGTCATACATTTGTCATGTCACATTGCTACACACAAACACACACATAAAAATAGACACACACCGCAACATTCATATGTGGCTTGTTATCAGTTTTTTGGAAATTGAAATATTTTTTTTTGGGGGGGGAAGACCACTAATAGACAGGTGAATTTCTATGATTTTCTTTGTATTTTAAGAGGAAGAAGAAGTAACCTCCCCCCACCTCTAAGTTTTCAACTAATCGAACGATTAGTCATAGTTCAAATTCCAATATTTGAAATAAAAATAAAATATTTATTTGGATTTCCATTGATTGAATTTTCTTTCTTTGTTTGTTAGCTAATCAGCTGAGTCTACTGCTGCGGTGCGGGATCGACAGCAGCAGCCGTCTTCCTCGTAGATTAGAAGTGTTGCGGCGCTAGTGTGGCTATTTGTTGACCTCTATGAGTCATAAAAATTATTGTTTTTTTTTCTTTGGTTGGTTGATGTAATATTAAACTATTTCCGTTTGATAAGAAGGTAGTAGGGGGGCAGGGGTTAGAGGAGGGAGTATGTTACTAAATACAGCAGTTAATCATTGTTCGATATTTAGATACCTTTTGTCTTGATGAAGAAGGTGACTTGGGGGGAGAAATTTTAAATGGAAGTTTGGGTATTAAAAAATACTTAAAATGAGTTCTTTGATTCAGTACAAAGTCCATAGGAAGAATTAAACAAATGAAAATTATAAATAAAAGGGCCAAAGTGTCGGATTTAAAATATCTAAAATCGATCGGAGCTTTTATATGGGAATTATGTCTCGGCATGAATTGCTGCAAAGAGACAAAATAAATAACAAACTACAGACAAT
>NW_026877080.1:0-21373 GCF_032173495.1 Musca vetustissima | reverse complement strand
AAACACTCAACTTCCACAAATAGCAACAGCAACATGAACAAATGACAATAATAAAATGTCATGTGTTTCGTTGGAGTTTCAGTTGTTGTTGTTATTATTGTTTTTTCTTTCAAAGGGTTCCATTCCATTTTCCATAAAAAACAGATAAACTGAATGACAGGATAGCTGGCGGACTGGTTGCCTGGCTGGCAAACGCTGGCAGGTTGAATGAAGAAAACAATAACCATTTTACGCCATTTTTCAATTTACCCGGAAGTTGTTTGTTTTCCATTTTTTTGTCAATTCCGTATGCCGTATGTTTTTTTTTTTTTTTTTTTTTGCTGTATTCATATCTTTTTTTCTGCTACTGTCGTCCTACAGTGGTTCCTACCCTTGCCAATGGGTAAGGTAACACAAAAAAAAAGTTATGCAAAAAAAGCAAACAGAAAACTGCCATGCTGAAGAGTACGACAATATTCATCCACTTGTAATCCAAAAGTGTAAGTCCTTGTCATGTTTGTGTCAACACTGCTGACATTTGAATGAAATTTTAAATATTAAATACACATTCATATGTCATTGAATATGTAAGTTTATTTGTATGTAGATACGTACGACTCGAACAAGCTGCTTCTACATATGCGAATATACATGGATGTATGTTGTCTCTATGTAATATGTTGGAAAACTTAAGAATATTTAATTTGGTATATTGAGTTATAGGGTAGGGAAGGTTGTTTTATTTTTTTCTATAGGAGAATATTTAATGAAATCCGTGTTTTAATTTGAAAATCAAGGAAAGAAAACTAAACATGGAATATACATTATATCTAACTTATTTCTAAATTTGTTCAATATTGAACATCTATATATGTATATATATATATATATATATATATATATGTATATATATAAATGAATTGCAGTTCGTTAGTCTCGCTAAAACTCGAGAACGGCTGAACGGATTTTTCTTATCTTAGTCTTGAAATATAGCTTCAGGAAAGGTTTAAAAGGTGAGAAAAAATCGAAAACCGCGCAAAATTTGCAAAAAATATTATGAAGCATATTTGCTCGATACTAAATTCGTATCGAGCGTTTTTGATTGGACCCCTTCGTTATTGTTATTTGAAGATATTTTGGGCGAAATTGGTAGCGATAAATCCTTCAAGCCATGATTTTTCATTTTTTGAAATTTTCAAAATATGTACATATGTACATACGTATTTTATTTTTTTCAATTTGATTGTCATTGTATTGAAAATATTTGAGGTGAGAATACAAAAATATAATTTAGAAGTATATGATTGAATGTACACGCGATCATTGTATGCACACGTTTTCCGAAAAATTCACGAATTTTTTGGGGCAAGATTCAATGCAAGAATTGAAATTCAGAAGACATTCGGAATCGAGGTTGTGTCCATTCAGAGAATTCTAATTCTAACATCCATCCAGTCAACGTCTTTATAATACCGAAATAGAACGGGACCTCAATGTAGGAGCTATATCAAAGCATGCACCTAATATCCCGTAATGACATATTGCAGCTACTATAATGTAAAATTTTCGTAGGAAGATTTGATACAACATGGGGAAATGCCGAACAAAGGGGAATACCATATATGGGGGCTATCGGCTATTGATAATTTTTGCTAAGGAGATAATTTTTGCTAAGTGAAGCTCCCCAAAATGCCGAATATTGCGGGTACCGTTGGCCAAACCTCATTCGGGAAAGTTTAGAGGCGTTTGAGTACAATAGGACTAATTTAAGTAAATCGATGTAGAGCAAACTTGATACACGCTATTCGGTAGGCCGCACTCTTCAAAATTTAATCTCAATCAGACACCCGTTTGAAATATATATGGAAGCTGTGTCTGCATCTGCGCTAATTTTAACAACACGTAATAACGACATTCAAGAGTCAATTTGATACGTAGTGCAAAATTTCGTGTCGAGCTATATCTAAATATGAACCGATTTCAACGTAACTTGCCAGAAATTAATGTACATTGTACAAAAATTTGTGTCACTCGTACAAACTAACGATTGACACAAAAGACCCAGTGCACAATTGACCTGAAACCGGAAGAAAATGTATATAGCAGCTATATACAAATCTGTGTCGATTTTCACGAAACTTAGCACATATAATTTGGGGTTTTGGTGCATCATTTACATAAAATCGGACGTAACTATATATGGCAAGTAGATCTAAATTTTAACCGATTTTCACGAAACTTAGTGCATAATTATTCTAGACTCAGTTCAATACGTTATGACATTATTTAAATGTATTGCATGTGTGCTATAGCTTCCAATGTAACGATCAAAATAGGTATATCTCTTACCCAGAAAAATTGTTTAATCTGAAATACTGAAAATTATTTCTTAACAATATTGTTAAGGCAAGACAACGTTTGCCGGGCCCGCTAGTATATGTATATATATAGGTATATACATATACCTATATATGTTTACGTATATATTTTAAACCAGTAAGGAAAGCAGTAAAGTCGCACGGGGCCGACTATATGATCCCTTCACCACTTTAGGTATGTTCAACAGATGAATCATAACAGACGTCGCATTTTTAAAGGACCAGTAAAATGAAATTGGATCCATAAACATGTCATTCTGCAGCCGATACTAAATTTTTCTTTGGTCAGATATAGAAGCTGTACTAAATCTGAACCGATTCTCAGGAAACTTAACACACATCATTCTAGGCCTAATTAAGTACACTGTGCCAAATTTGGGCAAATCGGCAGATATATAGGGAATTTGGTGCACTATTTACATTAAATCGGACGAAAATATAGATGGGAGCTTTATCTAAATCTGAACCGATTTTCAGGAAACTTAACACCCATCATTCTAGACCTAATTCATTGCGCTGTGCCAAATTTCGTGCAAATCGAGAGATATATAGGGACTTCGGTGCACCATTTACATAATATCGGACGAAAATATATAGGGGAGCTATATCCAAATCTGAACCGATTTTCAGGAAACTTGACGCACATCATTCTAGACTTAATTCATTACACTGTGCCACATTTCGTGCAAATCGAAAAATATATAGGGACTTTGGTACACCATTTACCATAAATCGGACGAAAATATATATGGGAGCTATATCGGAATCTGAACCGATTTTCAGGAAACTTGACACACATAATTTTAGACTTAATTCATTACGCTGTACCAAATTTCGTGCAAATCGAGCGATATATAGGGACTTTGGTATACCATTTACATTAAATCGGACGGAAATATATATGGGAGCTATATCTTAATCTGAACCGATTTTCTCAAAAGTTGGCACACATTCTGAACCTAATTCAGTACTCTGTGCCAAATTTCGTGGAAATCGAAAGATATATAGGGACTTTGGAGACCTATTTACATTAAATCGGACTAAACTATATATGGGAGCTATACCTAAATCTGAACCGATTTTCTCGAAACTTGGCACACATTAATCTGCACCTAATTCATTACTCTGTACCAAATTTAGTGCAATTCGAAAGATATATAGGGACCGTTTACATTAAATCGGACGAATATATATATATGGGAGCTATATCTAAATCTGAACCGATTCTTCCCAAATTCAATAGGGTTCGTCCTTGGGCCAAATAAGTGACCTATGCCAAATTTCATTCAATTCGGATTATAAATGCGACCTGTACTTTGTTTACAATTTAACATGGACAGACAGACGGACGGACATGCATAAATCGACTTAGAAAGTGATTTTGTGCATATTCTCAAAAGGAACCATGTGTCTATCTCGTTTCCTTTTGCCTGTTACAAACATATGTACAAAGACATAATACCCTGTACCACAGAGTGGTGAAGGGTATAAAAATTTAGTTCGTGTAGAAGTTCAGAATTTACTAGTTTTGAAAACGCTAAGAAAGGAATGAAAATACAAAATCGAGCTATTTCGTTAAGAAAATGTGTCTGAAGTCTAACAAAGAAAACATTTTAAATGAATAATTTCATTCATAGTTAATTTTTAAAATAACCATGAGAAAGTCACTATTTTTTCCAAGAAATGTAAACATTTCTTTAATATCAGAACTATCTTACATCGCTCTAATTACCACTATTTGCGCTAATTTGTCTCTCTCTTCCTTTTTTTGTTATTTGATAGAACAAATCCTTCGAAGAAAAAAAAACAAACACCACCATTGTTCGGATGTACTTTGTTTTGGTATTATTCTCCGCCACTCCCCTTACTATTTTTTGTTATTTTTGCAATCGTTTATATAGGTGTTACAACATTCTCATATGCATTATCCAAATTTTATCGGTATAAATGATAAATACAATATATCTACCAGTTGCAAGAGAGAGAGAGAGCGATCCTATCTGATAGCCAATTCGGCTTCAGACAGGGTCATTCGACATCACATGCCCTGATGGTCTTAGGGGAATATGTGACTTGCGCTCTTAATAACAGACATATAACTATAGCTGTTAGTTTGGATTTTGCCCAAAGCATTTGATAATATTTGGCAAAGCGCAATCGTATATAAAATGAAAAGAAGCTTTAAGGTAAAAGTTGAAGAGAACCTTTCGTCAGAAATGGCAGTCAATGCCGGGGTTCCACATGGGTGTCTCCTTGGACCGCTTCTCTTCAGCATTTTTATTAGCGATATACCGCATGGCAATTACTCCTTGCATATGCAGACGATATTTTTGTCGCTGCAGCAGGAGCCCATGCAGGGGATACTAATGACAGACTAACTGCATATTTGGAGGAACTCCCAAAATTGGAATATGCATTTAAATGTCGATAGATGTGAAGCAATAACCTTCAAAGGCAAGAAAAAAATGTTTATACCGCAGCGCCAGGCAGTATGCTATTGGAAGGCAAACAATAAGAAACTCCGACCATATTAAATATCTAGGAGTTATCTTAACCCTTTGAGCACCGATTTTTTCGTAATCATAAAAGAATTTTCTGTGCAACTATCCTAGATAGATTATGGACAAAATTTGACATCGCTACATCCATGCATTCGGGTGATACAGTACATTCTTTCTGAAAAGTAATAGCCCAACATCAAGAAAACCAGCGTGCTCTCAAAGCAACTGGTGGACTTTCCGTTAAATTTAGGCTACTTATCTACAATTGGGTATGCCTTTCCTGTTTGGTTTGAGATATCTTCCTACCAAATGGAGAGGCTGCGCATTTGGGAGAGGCGAATCCTTAGGTCCTGCTTAGGTTTAAGGCCAGAACAAGGAGAAGATGAAATCGGGCAACCACCTACTAATAGTGTAGTGTATAATCCCTCGAATTCAGAATTAAGTTAGTTAGAGATAGTCTTTTGCACGAAATAGACGTCGAATGGTTAGTTTGAGCCAATTATAGGCCTCCGATCAGTTTAGCCACTTTGAATGAAGAAGGTCTTCTATATGGAGATGACCAGCTCCTCTTCTATCATCGTAGAAGTAGTAGCGATTTATGTACAACGACTTAAGCCAATGGTCAATGCCATTGATACCAATGCGGCTTCAGGCCTAGTAAATCCTCCATTGACCAGATTTTGTAAAAGATCATACGGGAGGCAAAGGTGAACAGAAATGGCACTCTATACACCAAAAAGAATGCATTACTCGCCTACGCCAACGACATCGACATAGTGGTTCGAGTTGAGAAGGAATCTGCCAAAGTGGTAGTGGTGGAAATGGCGAGAAGACCAAGCAGAATATATCAACGCGCAAGACGTTCAGTAGACTCGGTCCAACTGTGGAACTTAAAAACTACAGCGGCAGCGACTACCCAGGCTACTCAAAATTCATATAAAAGCGAGCCAAGTGATGGTTCACGCCGAAGGGGAAATCTACGAATCCGATGGAAAGATCAAGTAGAAGGCAACATCTCGGAACATGGTCTTTCAAATTTGATGAGAGCGCTATGACCGACGTGCTTGGAAATCTTTTTTAAGACTGGCTTATGGAACAACCCTTCGTTCACAAGCCAGCCGATTTTTCCCACTGAAATGTCTGTTATTTGGCATTCTGCACTCTTGGAAAATAGATAACATTTTATTCCGGTCCATTTTCAGTATCTTGATGGTCTTAGCCTCATTTTAGCACTGAAGTGACTGTAATTTGGCATTCCGGTTTCAAGAAGTTTGAGAAACATTTATTAAAAAAAAAACTATTTCGGCATATGACACCATTTTCGACATTTATAGATTATAATTTGGCATTCCGAGTTCTTGTATGATAAAAACTACATTTCAGAAGTTCTTTTAAATAATTCCAAGATATGACATAGCCCCAATATAAAAATGATCCAACGATAATTCATTTCCTATATTGTTAAGATTTTAGCCTCTTTTTTTGATTTTCGTTTATTTTTATTCTCAGATCATAAACAAACTACTACCAGACAAAGTTTAGACGGGTCGACGTTTTTACTTGTTATTAGCAAAATTGGATATTTCACATACAAATATTTTTATATGGGCCTCAACTAATGGACTTTTAATTTCACAATTATATTGTCTGTTATTTTATTAAATGCTATGTTGTAAAAAGATGGTCATGATTTGATATATCTTCCATTTTTAGTATTGTAAGGACACCAATCTGGTCCAACTTATTGTCAGTTATGCAGTGATTATCAGGGATGGTCCATGTGACGAATTTTTAGGTTTTCGACTGTCAAAAAGGTGTAAACGTCGAAAACGTCATATACCTGTATAAAATGAATTAAATGTAGTTAACGCCATTTATTTGTATATTATTATAATATACTGCTATTTTCAAGAATATATATTATTTTTAAATATATCTGACTATTCCCTGCAAGAACTGATAAAAAATGCTATACTTTTTGACTATTTTTGACGGACTATCTCTGGTGATTATTATTATGAAATTTTTATTAAATTATATATAATATATTTAAAAACCTATAAAATTATTTTAATGATCCTTATAAAATAATTTTATATTTTTTTTTATTTTTCAGATTTTTGGATAAATATCATAAGGTAAGTGAAGTCATTATTGTCATGTTAATTGTCACTAAAAATAGCCAAAGAAAATTGGGTAGTAATCAGTGTTGCCGTTTGAAAATTTTATTTCCGCCCAAAATTCCGCCTCAAATGTGCCCAAAATCAACAATTTATGCCCAAAAATTTAAGCGTTAAAGAAAATATACAAATATTAAAAGCGAGTGTCCTTTTTGTTCTATATTTTTTTAAATGCTGAAAAGTACACTGTTTTACAGCATGGAAGTATGGGAAAATTGATTTTTAGTTTTTTAATGTATTTGTTTTAAAAATTTGTACTTTGTTGCGGCAAAATTCCCTAATCGAAATATTCGTTTAGACTCCATGTGTCTTTGGACCAAATCCGATTCGACAATTTGGAGTCCATTTACAAATGTCTGTCTGGATGACTGGTGCGCACGATATCTTTCGAAAGAAGTAACATATTTTATCCAAACTTAGCACATATTAATGTTTAAATTAAGATCGGAGGTGGAGAACATCGAGCCACTCCTTCCAGTACCTCCCCACAAAGCGTCGAAATTTTTAATTTTTTTCATCCAATATCAGTCGAACGGAATGTCTGTTTCAATCATTCCACCTACTTTTACCAAAACTATATCAAGTTCGAAGATGGGAACCCACGAGTCAATGTTTCAGGGTCAACATTTTAAAAGGTTGGTAAATACTGTGCGGTCTAAAAATGAAAGGCCTTAATACTTATTCTTAATATAAATGTTGGGCAATTATCGGTCACAATATAATAAAAAATTTTCCACCTTGACACTAGAGAGTAGTTTCATAGACCCCAGAAAACCGGGGCTGACCATACAACACCCTACACAAATACCCTGCACATGAGAAAAAATTCAATCTTGATGGCCCAAATCGTTTAAATTTTTATTGGAGAGATCTACGGAAGGAACCACGATATTCCTTACAACAAAATTTCAGTGGCGGTTCTTTAATGGTCATGGGAGCATTTTGATTTGGCATTTCCTAGTTGTCGAATGAATTCAATGGAGTACGTTTAAGACTTAGAAGACATATTATTGCCATTTTGGGAAAGCAGTAACAATGAAAGAGTCGTTTTTCAGCAGGGCAATTCGTCACTTCATAAAAGTCGCCATACTTAAGAATGGTTAAAATCAAAAAATATTCCAACTTCCTACCAGAATCCGATTGAGAACATATGGGGAATCTTGACTCGTCGTGTCTATGCAGAAAACCGCCAATACCAAACTGTGTTTAACCCAAAAGAGTGATTATTGATGAATGGCGGTCAATTGATGAATATTTGCGGACAAAATTTGATAGACAGTATGATGGACAGAATTTTTGAACTTATTCAAAATAAGGGAGAGTTTGATCATTTTATTGTGTACAATTTAACCGGATTTCGTTAACACAGTGGGTTTGAATTGTCAATTCCTTTGCATATACGTCAAATAAATCCTCATAAAGTAGGTTAACCCGGTAAAAAGTTCTAATGTACAAGGAGTTTAACATACCAATTGAATAAAAGGTTCATATATAGTTATGATACGCAGTGTAGTAGTCGTCTTTGAGTAGAACCGAATCCACATACAAATGGCGATTAATCCATAAATACAAATTATAATAGATATACGGGGGAAAAACATGCGTAAATCGAATCAGCTAGTCGAAATATATCGACAGTCTTGGAGTAATATTTCGCTGTTTTACAAACTCTTGGGACAATAAAATTTCTCACAACATATTTGTGTAGGGCATATAGAAATATAGAAAAAAATTTAAATGTGTCGGGAACGAAAAAATTCCCAAAATCTGCCCAAGTCGTAAATTTTACATTATTAATGCCCACTTTTGGTCATAAATGCCCACTTTATAGTTATTATTTTTTCTACGACGAAGTTCACGCCTTTTTACATCCATTCATCATCTTGATGGAGTCATTTCATTGGTTCTGACATTTGAGACAACAAATAAATCAGCAAATCATATATCAAGCCATAGCTGTCAGACATGATATTCTATTGGAATGGCATCAACATCTCAAATTGAATGCGATCAACAATTTGATACGACACTTTATGTAAATAGAAATATGTATGCATTTAGTACCATGGCACACTCTCACTCCGTCACCCCCTCTCCGCATCGTCAATGGATAATAAAGACTAGCCGAATGAGTTATTCGGCTATTCTCTATTATTATTACAAAACGACTACAAATCAACACCTTGTGTCATGACATGGCATATTTTTATTCGTAGCAATGATTTCTAAACTAAATGACGCCTTCTCTAATTTTTATGTTGGTAACAAACACACTCACACCTTGGCGGTTTTTCAATATTTCGTACTTTGTTCTATGACGTGTGTGATTGCACTGGAAAAAAATAAGAACAAAAAATGTGTCGAGTGATACATTCACGAGATACGGACATATGACTCCATATGCCACATTCAGCCAACATTCATATTTTTTGGATGATTGGGCAAACGTTTGTTGGGAGCCGTGGCAAGAGGCCGTGTGGAGCAAACACTCACTCACTCATACCACTCATACAGTACATGTATGCGATCATAAATCAAAATTGTTTATTAGCGTGGCACATTTATGAGAATTTGATTTCTATTAAAAAGGTATACATTTCATATTTTAAAGAAAAGAAGAAAAAAAAAACAACAATACCCAACAGGAAGGCATACAGTCATACCATGACAGCGAGCCAGCCGGCGGAAGGACGGACAGCCATTCACAATCACCGAATGCAATGTTAGAAATAGTGACATTTTTAAATATATTTGACAGATGGCACGCGTGCGCAATGAAAATCATTTTTCATAATTCATTAATATGTTTGATTCATTGTTGTTGTAGTTGTCGATCTCTCCCTCTCTCTCGCTCGAAGTGTCGATCACTTTGAATTTAGGTTTCATTATTTATACCGACAATGTCGGACAAATGAATTATGACAGTGCAAAAAAAGGAAAATTATGAAGGAAAAGAAAGGGAAACAAATGAAAATATGATTGGAGAAAATATCGATGTTTAGATAGGCTCTATACAAATCTATATAATTGATAATGAAGAGGCGATCTTTTTGATTGGTTGTATGAATGACGATGATGACATATCACTGGGAATTCAATTCAATTACAATGGACATACGTTTGATATCATGTTATCAAAAAACGTTATTGTTATTCAATTGTATCATTTTGTGTCAGCAAAAATGTTTGATGGATACCGACACGAATTAGAAATCATTTTGTGAAAAAAGAAACAAAAAATTGGTTTTAGATCCCATGTTTCTTTGGACCAAATTCGTTTCAGAAAATTTGGAGTCGATTTAGATGGGAACCAGTAGTCCACTTTTTCCGATACCTCCCTCACAAATAGTCAATATTTTATAAAATTTTGTCAACATTTAATACGAAGTGTGGATTTAAAATAAATATTTTTGATTTTAACAAATTTTAATAAATATTTGTTAAATGGTCCTTCGAGGCTTGAGTTTTCAAATATTTTTTTTTATTTTGGTCCTTTGAGGCGTGGATTTAAAATATTTTTTATATTTGGTTTTTAATCGCGGATTAAAAAATATATTTTTATGATATATATTTATTTTTTTATTTTTCGATGCGTCTTTCATATATATGGGTTCCGGAGGAGTAGCTTTACAAATAATATTTATACCCTACAGAACTATGTTGTCAGGGTATTATAGCTTTGTGCAGCCTCAAGTGTTTGTAACGCCGCGAAATATTGGTCCTAGACCCACCTTTAAGTATACCGATCGTCATATCTCGACTAGCTGAGTGGATCTAGACATGTGTGTCTGTCCGTCTGTCCATTATAATTGATAAACACGATCCAGACTACAGTTATGGACCAATCTTTTGCATGTAAGATGGGTTCGGGCCAATGAAGACCCCTATAGTGGTAAAGATCGGTTGACATTTAGGGGATGAAATGAACCAAATACTTAATTTTTGTCGGTTTTTCTGGCCGCAATTATGGCACAAACACCTCGAATTTTTACATGGGGAAGGGGATAGGGCCGAAGAATAAGCATGCCTGTTTTAATAGAGATCGGTCAATATTTAGCGTGTCAAATGGACCCTGATTTTTGTGTGAAAAATTACAAAATTGTATTCTATGGCATATATATTTTGTTCTGAAGGACATATACCCTAGAAGTTGATAGTATATCCAAGAGGAGTGGTTGACCTTTAAATGGATATCAATTATATTGTCGTATGTACCCGAATGCGGAAGCTACACTTAAATATTTACAGGTGCTTACGTATTCAGATATTATTTAGTAAGCCATTACCACACTAGAGGGCGGAAATATAGCGCTGATCGCTTTGAAAATTTCCAGGAACGCCTATAATTTTCGGTGATGATCACATAATCATTTTCGGATGAAGTGGATCAAAAATTTATTTTGTTTTTGTATTTTTTCGAGTCGATCTATAGGCCACAATTGAAAGCCGAACATCACAACACAGCCCACGGTGAAGGGAATCTGGACAAGTACATAGAAGGGCTGTACTGGATATTAGTAATATTTGGTAAAAATGTCAGTGTAAGGAAGTGGTGCTGTTGACCTCCAATTGGGCAAGAGGATGCAACAATCACGGTATAAAAATCCGGAGAAAGCAAGAGTTCCGTGGTAGTTGTGTAGGGTATCGTATGGTCGGCCCCGTCCGATTATTGTGCTCCGCTCACTGGTTTTAAATTGGTTCTTCGACACATTTTTTTAAATATATATATATATATATATTGGTCCTTCTCGTAGTGGATATAAAAATTCGCCCTCAAGGTGTATAATCTTAAAAATCCTCAAAATTGTTATCTTGAAATAATACTTGAGTAGATGAAATTTATTATTATGTTTTTAATCAATTTGCGTGTATATGTATATATGTAGAAATGCAAAAAAAAAACTACACACATCTTACACATTCTCTCTCACTCCCTATCCATAACTTGCCATCTCGATTTGTTTAGATTAATCGGTGTTGATTTGGTTGAGCTATGGCAACATTGAAAGAAGTGAAATGTGAATTTTTCTACAAAATCTAAACAACAAATTGCCAATGTTGGCGGTAATAACTTATAAAACACTACGAAACGTTTGAATGGATGAATGAATGTGAATAAATGCATATTTGTATGTTTTGTTTAATTTGTTATTTTTTCCTTCGATCGTATCATTTCGAGTTATAAACATTAATCTGATCCGATATTGCATTGAATCATTTGATTTAGATTTACGCGCTGTAACACAATTTGAACATTAGAAATTATTGTTATTCTTTGGGTTGGTTTGGGATTTTTTCTTCTAGGGCTATGTGGAGTGGCAGGCAGTGGCGGTACTTCGACACCAGGAAATAATTTCTCAAAACTTGGCGCCAGCTATTATTCATGCCTATGCCGCGCCATTATGAGACTGACGATTGCAAAGTATGTTTGGTAAATAAATAAATTTTTCTCAATCAAAAAAATTGAAAATATAAATTGTTTACATTTGATGTGATTTGATTTAATGATTGGAGTTGTGGCTTTTTTGTTTGGTTTAACTTTTTTTTCACACACAAAAGAATTACCTTCCAATTTGTAATGAGTGAAAGAATGTGTTCACTGAAGAAATCACTATTACAATTTCGATAAAGAAATTATTTATTAGAAATCGACGCCTCAGGGACCAATATAAAAAATATTTTTTTAGCAACTCCAATATTGTTTTATTTTAAAATAACAATTGATTTGACCAAAAAATTTTTGTTTTAATACAACACTTCGAAGGACATATATAAAAATTTGTGTTTAAAAACATCACTCGAAAGATCTTTATTGAAAAATATTTTAAATACTTGTTTTTAAATGGCTTCTTAAGGATTAACATGAATATATTTATTTTTTAGACAAAATCCACATGGATATCTAAACCGATTTAAACCAGTCAATAAGTATGTAAAATAGCAATTTATCTGCAAATTGTTTGAAACCAATCTAACTGAATTAAAGAATATTCTATATGTTCGGTTCAGTTGTTCATATGTTCTTATAGCTGGAATATTTGAAGAAGAGATAAATTACACAGTGAAACAAAGTTTAGGCCATAATCTTGGGGATGGGCAATTCCTGTTGGCATTGAATGTCCTGGAGGAGAGTATTAAGAACCCAAAAAATCAAATTCGCCATAGGTCAACTTTGAGTTAGTCTGATGAATTGTTTGCTGGTAACTTTAAAGTTCATGAAGAATAAGCCTTATTTCTTTCTTTGAGGCTATTGCAGGATATTATTAAGATGTCACGTCTTTAGTCAAATCCGAAAATATTCCTCATTCGATTCGACAGAAGAAATGCCATATCAAAATAGCCTACAATACCATTATTACCATCCCAAAATTTGAATTTGTACTTCTGCATTTTAAATATACTTGTCAAGAGCTTTCTTTTCCATAAGGAATTTTCCACACTCACTAAAATCATGTTGCTCAGTGTCATATGTTATACCTGTACTAGCGAAGTGCCCGCTACGGAAAGGGTATAGAAAAATAAATAATATTTATATAGAAATAGTGAATATAGCATAATTTGTTGTACTATAATACTGAATTCCACAAATGAACACTAATTTCCAAAATCTATTTCTTATTTCCATTATACAGATTCAAAAGTGATCAGAATTCCTATTAAACATTTTAGCAAATACCTACAGGTTCTAAGTTAGTTCCATTCCATTTAGTTCGAATACATAAGTACACATTTTCATGACTAACTTCATATATCAATCGTTCACTAAACTTAGTACCAAAAACCCTTTGGTACTTCTTTTCAATTCTCTGTCACTGACCCACACTCCAAATTTTAGCTTTCCAGCGCTCTCCGTTCCAAATTTAGTGAATATATATATATATATATATATATAGGTACACTTTAAATTTTCAAAACTGTCTCCATATCTCAATCCTACATTTCAACAGTAATCTTAATTTCAAATCCCAGGATTCCAGCTCCATACATTCACCCAAATCCAAATTGTACCAAATTTAGTATCATTAAGTACTTTTCGTCCTCGTGAGTAAGAATTTCTAAAACTACATTAATACTACGCTCTAACAGCAATCATGTTTCCACAAAAGTCCAATCTGTACCAAATTTAGTAGGTTTTCTTACTCATAAGTACGAAAATAACCTCAATCATATTTTAAAACAGTAATAGTAAGCCCAAATTTAAGAATTCCACATGTATCTGTTCACCAATATCCAAATTGTAGCAGATTAGGTACTATTCTGTACTTTTCGTACACACATTCCACAACTATATCAATCCAACAATCCGACAGTAATCTTAGTTGTAACTTTCATGACTCCTGTTCTACTCGTTCACCACATTTCAAATTGTACCAAATTTAATGCTTTTCGTACCCATAAGTACGAATTTCCAAAACTACCTCAGCCAGAATCTCCAATAATAATCTTATATCAACATTTAATAATTCCAGCGCTATCCGTTCATCAACATCCAAATTATACCTAATTTAGTACCATTTATTACTTTTGGTAGACGTAGGTACGATTTACTAATACTTTCTCAATTATACACTCGAACAGTAATTTTAATCATAATTTCAGGATCTCAGCTCTATCCTCTCACATAGATCCAAACTGTACCATATTTAGTACCATTACTTTTCGTACTTATAAGTATTTCCAAAACTTCTTCAATCCTGTACTCTAACAGTAATTTCAATTCCAAATATATGTATTCCATCACTATCCGTTCACTCAAATCTAAATTTTCAAAACTAACTTCATATATCAATCCTACACTCCAACAGACATTTTAATTCCCAATTCCAAGTCTTCAGCTTTATCTGTTCACCTATATATAACTTGTACCAAATTTGGGACCATTTAGAACTTTTCGTACACATAAGTACAATTTTTTTAAGTTAACTCATCCCTGTACTCCAATAATAGTCCCAATTTCTATTTTCAGGATTCCATCTCTATACACTCATCTAAATGCGTACCATTTAGTACTCATCATACACATAAGTACGAATTTCTAAAATCGTCATCACCACTTCCCAACCTTGTATATGGGAATACAATTGCAAGATTCAATATATACAATTAGAACTAAATGTAGTAGATGTTTGTACTTTTCGTACACTTATAGGACGAATTTGTAAATATTTCTTAATTTCTATCTTCTCGTTTGCCATTACAAAGGGTACCGTACCCTTCTAGTTTGAATATCCAAAAACCCAGCCTTATCTCACGCCTACACATCAACAACAACGCACACTCTAATATCAAGCTTCAGCCATTTCGTCTGGGCGATGATCTGTCAGCAAAAAATTTATGTATGAGGTTTTTCTTCTGGATTCTTAGTATACTTTCCTATCATTCTCACATCTTTAAATCATCTTGTACCTATACTTATTTCCCATAGTATATATACGTTTCAAACGAGAGGAGGCGGAGTTTCTTAATTTTTGCAACATCGCTGTTGCCTTTTATGTGATGTGGGAAATGTCAATTTTCGACAGTTACTTGCTTTCTTTTACGTTTTCTTTACTCGCTGTTGTCTTGCAATGTCACACGGATGTCTACATAACGTGTTTTGATAAATATTTAATTTGTTTGGCTTTTTCTTGAGCGAACAACAAATTTAGTGGTATCCATTTTCGAAGGATGGAGAACAGAATTGAATTATATTTAAATTCAATTCTGATTTTTTTTTTTAGCTGAGAATAATACGAAAATTCCACAACGAATTATTTCTGTTATCAAAATACGAATAAGAAAAAAAAAACAAGTTCCACAAAATGGGTCTTAATGTAATGGGTCTTCTCACTAACTTATTTAGAATGTAAATTTTGCTTCAAAGGTCGGAATGGTACTGGTTACATACTTTTCATAAATTCATTTGTTCTGTACACCTGAAGCCCACACAAAGGATTTTATATAAAAACAAACAATGAGTTCCATACAACATTGATTCCCTTGAATATCTCCCTAATTTTGCCATTGATCTACAAAAATATATTTTCCAAAATGTTCTCGAATATTTAAAAACCTAAAAATTACTATGGATATTCATTGAATAGATTACATTTAGCTAATCCGGTTTTTGTGTGAACAGAAATAAAAATCAACCTTTCAGTTTTTTGATGTATTCATTCGCTTTTACACTCATTATTAATATTCTTATGCCGCATATCCTTTCATAAGTTCATCAGCAATGAGAGACAAAAAAACAATAGATCAGTCATATATGTCACATTCACACACACAGAGAAATTTTTGGATTATGAGTGCGGAAAAAGTCAAATCCTGATGAATAGCGTGTTAATTGCTGACAGACTGAAAAAAAGGGAAGTGACAGATTCACTTGAACACCCTAATCCTGTTGTTGCTACTTTTTTGCAGTAAACAGGATTTTGTTCGCATAGCACATATATGCATTTCTAGACACACACACACACATTGTAGGATATTCCCTTGTGTGTGAATCCAATTGCCTTGCTTTTGATACCACTTCCATAAAAATGTTTTATTCCAATCGAAGTTTGTTTTTTGTGTTGGTTCCCGCATAGAAAAGAGCCTTTATACAAATTGCAACAAATATGACATTTATCCATTTTTTCGCATTTTGGTGGTTGACTTTATCAATTGTCGTTAAATGGTGAGCGCATGCATGTGTGTGTGTGAGCCTGTGTTTTTTGTTTTATTTATTTTTGTGTGTCAAAATGTTAGAAATTCATCATCTGCGCTTAGCTCATCATCATCATTACCATCAGCTTTATCGTTTTCGTCAGCAGGGTGATTGTTTGCTTGTTCTACGCATTCACGCGGACAGCCTCATCAACACGAATGTCCTTTTTTTTTGCTTGTCCCAGTGATAATCAACTCAACTCAGCTGTTGTTATTGTTGCATGATTTTCTTCTGTTTTTGTTGTCGCTGCTGTGTGTGAAATATGCCACCCCATCCTTCCATTCAAGTCATCTGAATTAAATCTCATCGTCAGGAAGGGGAAACCCTTTCGCCTTCGTTACGTTCCATTTGATGAACAACTGTTTTGTTTGTCGTTTCCTAAATGAAATTGACTTTTTGACAATTATTAGTTTTTGTTTGGTTAAATTGTTTGTTATTCTTGGCGATTTTTATGGGATTGTTGATCTATTTAAAGTCGTGAAGGATTACACCCTTATTTTAATCCAGGGCGTTAAGGATTATATATTTTGGTGGTCTGTTAGCGGGATAAAATGATAAGATTATAGTTTTTAATTCATTCAGAAATCGTAGATTTTTATACGGTGCAACATAAGCTGAAGGGTATATTGAATCTGTCATTCCGTTAGCAACATCAATAAATATTCATTGGAGACCCTACACCGTCTGTCTATACCTTGCAATAAGATTTTGCGTGGTGGAACATTTATCATGGTTCATGTCCATGACGAATATTCCACCAGCCCTTGGATACTATATTATGAACCCAGAAGGAAAAGTTCGCCATAGGTTAAGTTTAAGTTATAGCCTGATTTACTTGTTATCGGCTACTCTAATACTTTGTAGCTATACAGATTATTTTTGAGAAGACATGTCTGAAGTCAAATTAAATGAGGAAAATTCTTGTAAACAATGTCCTCCATTTTTCCTCAAATCCTTGTGCATTTTTTCCTTCTAATTTATTGAATGGTAAACTAAATACTACAAAATGAGATTTTTCAACTCTGAATATTCTACCAAAAAGACGTTGCTAAGATTTTAGGTAGGGTCCCAAAGACGTGAAATCGATATTAGTATGTTTTCATGGTCCTTTTTCACTTTTACCCGATCCTTGCTCAGAAAATCGTGTATCTGTCAACGTTAATAAATGTCGTACAAATTGTAAATTATGATGAAGTGTCGGATTCGTCTGATATCTACACCACAAATATATGTCACAATAGATGGAGAAACATCAGACCACGGCATGAGGTTGATTGACTTCGCGGCAGCAAAAACACGGTAGTTAGCAGCACCACATTCAAACATCTCGATATTAACTACACCACTTGGATGTTTTTCCGATCGAACAACAAGAAATCAAATCGATCATGTTGCTATAGAAGGAAGGTCGATCGGAGGAGCAAATATCGATTCGGACCACTACCTTGTAACAGCCAAGGTTCGCACTCGTCTTAATGTAGGAGTAAAGGTGCGATCTAACACAACACGGAAGCTCGACTTCGAAAAGATGCAAACACAACAGGTAGTCGAGGCTTACTCCGCTCAACTTACCCCCCTGCTTGACGAAAGCACTTCTTGTCCCGATAATAATATAGAAGCACAATGGTAAAAGTTCGCCCACTCCCTACAAACTGCAGCAAAAAGCAACACTACAACCGAAGGCTACCATCAAGAAACCCGTGGTATGACCAGGAGTGTCGTAATGCTATCGATATAAAAAAACACAGCGTATGGGACAACCATGCATACAGAGAGTTATCGGGAGAAAGGGAGAGAGGGGAAATGTATTTTCAGGAGAAAAGAAAATAAAACAAGAAAGACGTGAGCGGGAGCAAATCGAGAGGTACAGGAGTCTGAATGAAGTCCGGAAATTTTACCAGAGAGTAAAACACCAAACCGAAGGTTTTGGTGCAGGCACATCTTCCTGTAGAGGATTCCAGATCCCATTGCGTGTTGACGATCTGGAATGAGCATTTTGCAAAGCTTCTGGTATGAAATAGTTGCGGTGAAGAATATACCCCAGAACCAATAAGAGATGATGGTATAGAGTGTATACCATCTAGCCAAGATGAGGTTAAATTAGGAATTAATCGGCTGATTGATAATAAAACAGCAGGTGCCGATGGGTTACCTGTCGAACTATTCAAGACTGGTGGTCAGATGCTGATCAGGAGCATGCTCCATCCCAATGATTGGAACCTCAGCATCCTGGGTCCCGAGCACAAAAAAGGACACAAGACGATATGTGCCAACTATAGAGGAATAAGTCTCCTTTCCACCTCATATAAAGTGCTTGTAAGCGTGCCGTGCGAACGACTGAAGCCAATGGTCAATGACATTATTGAATCATACCAATGCAGCTTCAGACCTTGCGAATGCACCATTGACCAGATTTTCACTCTGCGCCAAATCCTGGAAAAGACCCACGAAAAACACATCGACACATTCCACCTATTCGTCGACTATAAAGCCGTATTCGACAGCCCTACCTTTCAGAGCTGTTTAAAGCCACGTCTGCGTTCGGCATTCCAGCAAAATTAATAACTTTAACTGACGCAAGATCAGCAGTTAAAGTCGGAAAGGACCTCTCGGAGCCCTTTAATACCGAACGAGGATTCAGACAAGGTAACAGATTGGCGTGTGATCTTTTTAACATCCTGCTGGAAAAGGTCATACGTGAGACAAAGGTAAACAGAAATGGCACACTGTACACCAAACAATCGCCTACGCCGATAAAATCGATATTATGGGTTGAACATTGCGAGTGGTAACATCCAGCTAAGAACAAAGTGGGTCTGGCAGTAAACGGCGAGAAGACCAAGCTGATGGTGTCAACGCGCAAGGCGTCCAATAGACTCGAACAAACTGTGGAACTTAAGAACAACAGCTTCGAGGTAGTCAAAGGTTTTATATATCTCCGTACCGCCATAAATAAAACTAATGACATCAGTTTTGAAGGATAGTTTTGGCCAACATATGCTACTATGGTAAGCAATTTAGAAACAAGGTCTGTCAGACCAAACTCAAACTCTACAAGACTCTGATACTATCCTTGCTTTTATATGGATCTGAAGCATGGGTACTTATGACAGCAGATGAGGTGGTTTTTGGAGTGTTTGAGAGAAAAATTCTCCGAAAGATCTTTAACATGGGATCTTTACCAAAATGAAGACCGATGTGCCCTATTTACAATATCATAAATTCTAGGAGATTTTGCTATATCAGAGCGAACTTTATTTAAATATTGCGGGTTCTACCCTGAATTCAACCGACGGATAGACATTTCTGAATCGACATAGAATAGAATAAATATATTATATTTATGTTATGCTTTGAATGGATTCTCATGTTAATTTTAAGGCGTTAACCAGGATGAAATTTCCAAGAACCTTTCAGAAAAAACTTGAAATTATTTATTTATAAATTTAATGAAATCGTAGAGAATTGGAATCTCAAATTGTCGGCATGAACCGAAACACTTTACAAAATGGCAAAAGTGTCACTCAAAAAAAGTAATCACACACAGACACACTTAAATGCCCTTAGGAAAGCCATTGCCTTTTGCCCTCCCCTCAACGACATACTTATGTTCGTATGTAGGTATGTGTGTAAAATAAAATAAAAATACTTTGCTGAGGGTTTCAAGTATTGAAATTGCCCTTTTTCCATTTAAAAAATATTGTAAAAAAAAATGTTACAACAATACGTTACGCCTGTACTGCTCGTTACAATACCTATTTTCAGTCAGCCAGGACTGGTGCAAATTTCTTTTTGGTAAAGTCAGAGCGAAACTGAGCTACTGGTAAAAATGTCAAATGTCAACGTTTGACATGCATGTGACATATCAGTGACAGTTTTGCATTAATCAAATTCACTTCTTAACGCATAATATTATATAGGGCCGCCAACCCCGTTCCTTCGACAGAGAAAAAAAAACAGAAACCATGTTTTTTTTTTAAACAACCACTCACAGATGAAAACACCTTCCGAATGTAAGGAAAGAAAGCAATGAAGGAAAAACGTAACATATGTATTGTCGCACTAGCTGGTTGCTAAATTTGTGTGGTTGTTTTATTAGCAAAGTTTTCTTCCGGTTGGACTTTAATGGCAATCGTGTGTTTTTGACTGGAGTGTAAAAGCGAAAGATGCGTTAAATTTGTTTTATTCGAAGGATATCCCTTTACTCTTTTTTCGAGGGCAAATGAAATGAAAGAGGGTCATCGAAATGCCTTGATCGCATTTACCAGATATCCGGTTTATGTGGGTTTGGGTACAACGACGACGAACTGCTGCTGCTGGTGATACCAGTCAACCAAACGACACAACACACGGCGGCCTGATGTGATGCGATAGTGTATTTAAGCAAATTAGTTGAGGGAGGTGGATTGAAAAGTTAAAAAACGGAATAGAGGCTTTTCTAAATTATGCAACTTACGAAGGGAAGGGAATGTGAGATAAAAACAGATACAATGAATAAATATTGAAGAAGGGGGAGAAATATTATTTAAATTTCTTGTTGTTGTGTAATATAAATGCATTTAGTTTTGAATATATTGTAGCTTTGTTGGCTGGGAGAATGAATAATGAAAACGATGACAAATATGAGAAAATTTGTCGGATAAT
>NW_026877079.1:0-21264 GCF_032173495.1 Musca vetustissima | reverse complement strand
TTATATAGTCCTCGAAGAATGATTCTTTAAAATATCCACGCCTTATATAGTCCTGGAAATATTCTTCAAAAAAAACATCCACGCCTTATATAGTCCTGGGAAAATTCTTCTTCTTTATATAGTCCTGAAAAAATTCTTCTTTCGATACATCCACGCCTTATATAGTCCTGAAAAAATTCTTCTTTAAACATCCACGCCTTATATAGTCCAGGGAAAATTATTCTTTAAGAAAAACCCTGCCTTATATAGTCCTGAAAAAATTCATCTTTAAAACATCCACGCCTTATATAGTCCTCGAAAAATTATTCATTAAAACATCCACGCCTCATATAGTCCTCGAAAAATTATTCTTTAAAACATCCACGCCTTATGCAGTCCTGGAAAAATTCTCCGTTAAAACATCCACGCCTTATATAGTCCTGGAAAAATTCTTCTTTAAAAAATCCACGCCTTATATAGTCCTGGAAAAATTCTTCTTTAAAAAATCCACGCCTCATATAGTCCTCGAAAAATTATTCTTTAGAACATCCACGCCTTATGCAGTCCTGGAAAAATTCTCCGTTAAAACATCCACGCCTTATATAGTCCTGGAAAAATTCTTCTTTAAAACAGCCACGCCTTATATGGTCCTGGGAAAATTATTCTTTAAAAAATCCAGGCCTTGTGTAGTCCTGAAAATAATGTTATTTAAAAATCCACTTAGAAAATATAAATAAAAAATAAATAATTAATTTTTTTCTTTAATAATTTTGTGAGATCTCTAACCTTTTAATCTCTAACCTGATTACATCTATTAAACAAATAACTCTTTAAATTTCTTTTAACGACCCAAAAAACCGAATGCAAAAAAAAACTATTATGCAAATAAATTAATAATTATGTTATCATGTCAACACATTATTAAACATGATAAAAACAATTGCAATTATAATTTTTATTAATTAAATAATTTTTTTTTTAATTTTTTTATTATTAAATAATTATTTAACTAAATACTTGTTTGCGGACATAAATGACAAACAAACAAAAAAAAATTGACACAATGACATGATACTAAACACACATTACAACAATACCATAAAAACAAATACAACAACAATAAAAATACAAAAACACACAGCTTCGCAAAGAAGATGAGGATAATGATATAGCCAATGATTGGAAATTTGCCGCTATGGTCGTTGACAGACTGTGCCTTATCATATTCACAATGTTCACAATATTAGCTACAATAGCTGTACTACTATCGGCACCACATATTATTGTCTCGTAGCTATATGAGAGAGGTGGTTATTGTTATTGGTTTTATCATAAAATCAATTTGTTAATTATTAAATTAATAACGAAAATTTTTAAATAAAAAAAAAACAACCCCAACACACACAAAAATCTAAAAAAAAATCTCAAAACAGCCCCCATGAAAAAAAAAATTAAAAAAAATATTAAAATAAAAAAAATCAAACACGAAAACACAAGATCCAAAATTAAATAAAACCTAATACATTCATACATACATACAAAAAAATCACAACAACAAAAAAATATAAAAAACTAAAATCATAAAAAAGCTCACTTCTATACAAACACACACACTCAGATACCAAAACCCTACAATAAAAAACTAAACACAACAACCAACAAAAAAATTGCAAAACTTAAAAAAACCATGAAAAAAAATAGTAAAACAACAATTAAAAAAAACACGACAAAAATAAACTAAAAAACAAAAAAACGAAACAATAAACCAAAAAATAAAAATTAAACTTAAATTTAAAAACATTTCTTCCTAAACTAAAATTAAAAAAACAAAAATCTTAAATAAGACGTAATTTAATTTAAAACTAAAATAAAACATTTAACTTTAAATAATGAAAATCACAAACTAAAATCCTAAATAAATCTTAAACTTAAAAAAATTTAAATCCAATTTAATTTATTAATTTTTAATTTAAATAAAATCCCCTTAATAAAAATAAAACAAATACATACACATATAATTCTCCCAGCTATTATTCCAAATCCACCCCCCCTCCCCGGACTCATATAAAAAAATAAAACAATATTAAAAAAAATAAATCTCATTCTTCCATTTGTTTTCACATTAAAATGGCACAAATTATTATTAATTAAAATTAAAATAGTTTAAAGAATATATCTCTTAAAGTAAAAAATTTAAAATAAATCTTCACATAAATCAATCTCCATATTTATGTAAATATTAGGTGAATTAATAAATTGTTTTATTCTCTATTTCTTCTTCATTCTACAATAAATTTTTCTCATAATTAAATTAATAAGTAATTACAAAAAAATGTGTATATATAATTTGTGGTAAAAATGAGATAATATTATTAAAAACTAAATTTAACTAATATTATTAAATATAATCATAAATTAGTTAAAAAATTAAAACATTTTTCTTTTTCATAAAAAGAAATTATTAAAATAAAAATAATTTATTTACTAAAGGCTTTCTGATAAATATAATTTTTTGGAGGAAAAAAAATATTTAAAAAATATTTCAAATCTTGATGTTAATTTCGAATTTAAAATAAGTTCCGATTTTTTTACACAAAACAATTGTTAACATTGAATTTAGTCCTTGAGATATTCCTTGCCCATATTATTGAAGTTTAACTCTTCGAACCTATACAGGAGTCCTAGCATAGAGGTAGATTCCCAATTTCACGATTTCGGTTTTTCAAAATTAAAATTTAAAATTTCCTATTAAATTTCACATTAAAATCAGACAAAATCTATAGTCTGTCTGTATTTTTCATAAACTCCGCAATTCATTTAATTGACCCAAGTTCGAACCCTGTTGAAATTTGGGTGAACCTGCTATACACTTCCAGCAGATTTCACGAAATATAGAAGAAGATGTGTTAAATTTTGTCGAAATCGCTTCGAATTTAGATATAACTTCCATATATATTTCAACTAATGATTTCACCTAATTGATACACCAAATACTCGAAGATAGTCCGATTGGGACATTTTGTACAATGTATCCAATTAGCATAGTATGACGTATATGTATCCAATTAGCATAGGATGACGTATATCAAGTTTTCTGGAAATTGGATCAGATTAAGATATAGCTGTTATATATATATTCGTCCGATTTTAAGAAAATGGGAGCCAAATGAACCAACATTTTTTTTCATTGAGCACTACCGCCTAATGAATGATCTATTTTAAAATGGTATAAAATTATTTAAGGACCTGAAGACATAAACCAGTAAGAACCACCAAAAAAAAAAAAAACAAAATAGAGTCAGGTCGGGTGTAAAATGCGTCTGGGAATTTTAAAATAGCTAAAAATATGAAAAACGTTTGTAAGGTGGTCTAGTACCTTATAGGAACACTAAAATACATTACATCCGCTTTGGTTAGAAAATTAGGACTTTCATCCTTATGTGAACTTTTATCCTACGAGTACCGAAAATTCCAAAATGCAGCCTCATAGACGGAAATATGCAACCAGAAGATCCAAAACTTAATTAAAATTGTTATATGAGGTTTGGGTGTAACCATTAGAACCGGGAGTACAACCATTAGAACCGGGAGTACAACTATCTGAAACAGGATATGACCGTTTAATAGAGGTAGTGGCAAATCATGGTCTTATATTTAATTTTAGTATGTATACTCTAAACAAGTATGTTGTCAGGGTATTATAGCTTTGTACAGCCTAAAGAGTCATATCTCGACTTGCTATCTCGACTAGCTAGTCGATCTAGACATGTTTGTCCGTCCGTCCAATATTATTTGCAAACATCATACGGATTTGTAAACAGGTCCATAACTGTACCAATCGTCACATAATTGTGCATGTAGGATGGGTTGTTTATGGAAAAAATTTAGGGGCAGAAATGGACCCAAAAACTTTATTTTTGTCTGTTTTTCTGGGAGCTCTAGAGGACACAATAATGATCCCAAAAAAACTATTACACGGAGAAAGGGGTCATGACAATATTGATGAAGATCAGTCAGTTTTTAGCGGGTCAAATGGACCTAGACTTTTGTGTGAAAAATTACAAAATTTGATTTCTGGGGCGTGTATATTTACTCCCGAAGAACATAGACCCTAGAAGTTGATAGTATACCAAGAGGTGTGGTTGACCTTTAAATTGGTACAAATCATCTTATTGTATGAACTCGGATGTGTGAGTTATACTTAAATATTTACAGGGTCTACGTGTTCTGATATGGTTTAGTTTTACTATTACCCCACTAGAGGGCAGAAATGTCGCACTGATCGCTTTGAAATTTTACGTCTGTGTCTTGTACGACCCTATATCAAGGGTCAGGAACGACGCCTATAATTTTCGGTGTTTTTGAGATGAAAACGGAAAACTTTATTTATGACAGATTTTCTAGTCTCTCTAGAGGGCATTATTGCATGCAGAACATCCCACATTTTATATGGTGAAGGGGATCTGGCCAACATAAGCAATGCCCGGGGTTTGAACGCCTAAACCGTATCTTCTGGCTACGAAAGAAATGAATAAAAAAATAATAATTTGTGGAATGTCCTTGTTAGGAGTGTACTATTAATGACCCATGACTGAACAAAAAGGTGTTAGTATGATCTGATGTGCTCCCATTGCCTTGATGACGAAAATTTATTTTGATCGTTTTCTAGTTTTCTCAAAGACTTCACTCAGACAAATTGTGGTGTACCGCTCAAAATTACACGTTCCATTATTGCTTAAGCGAAACAGACGGCACATGACCAGTTTTGCCAAAGAAACAGGTGATTTGTCTTCGGTTTATCACATTGTTGGGGGTCTAACGAAAAAATAAACATTTTAAAGGCCATAGATTCATGGCCAAGGCTTCATGCAGTAGAAATCCTCAAGCGAGCTTCTATATACCGATATGTCGTATCAAGACGTTGTCTCCCAACGGTGGTGTGTGAAAGACTTTCGACTTTGTCCAAAAATCGGTCACGATATCAGTCATTAAATGAGTTTTTCTCAGTGCTAAAGGATTATACATTATGCTGCCTAAGCCAGAAAAATGTAGAGTAGCCCTCGTATTTGGTGTTATGTCAAATCATGAATTTATTTATATGGTCAAATATCAAAATACATTCGATGTATCTACATTAGCAATGTTTTGTAAGCAAAGTGTTTTACCATTTTAGGAGCCTATAACCATAATTATAGAAAATTCAGTAGGAAAATCTGTCAGGAGGAATTGAGAAGACATATTCATAAAAACTTGGATTTTCAAATAAGTATAGACCTCATAATTTTTCTACATGAAAATCAATTACCCACAAAGAACCCGACATACCAAATTAATGAAATTTTGCTTAGACTCACTTACGTTGAGTGCTACACTTCCATCTTCAATATCAAACGACCTAAGAGTATTACCAATGAGCATCGTTGAATCAACATATAACTTTTCTCTCAACAAGATTACACATCTTTTATTTCAAATTTTAAAATTTATCAGAAAGCCTTTAATAAATATTTTAAATATACCATTTTAATTTTTATAAACCATAAGAAGATACGGTTTCCCCATTGACATTTTTAGGAAATAAATGAATTTGATAACTAATAAATTAGAAATAAAATTATAAAGAAATGAAGAACTAAGAAATCAACTAAACTGCCATTAAATATCAATAAAACAAATTTTAGAATATTATAAAATACTAAAATAATAATTAATAATAAAACAATGCAACTCCCATAGACCCTATCATTTCTCCCAAAAGTAAAACCTAATAAAATGAGCTAATATTAAACCAAAAATAGTACACATTTATGTTAATTATCTACATTATTTTTTTACATATTTAAAAATTATATTTATATTTCAGTACAACTTTTGAAATTGATTAGTAAAGGAAAAGCTCCACAAATAATTGAATAAAATGGTAGAACTGCAAACCCACTTTCATTTGTAGCTGATATAAAAGTTTTTGCCCCGCATTAAAGCTGGATTTGAGAAATTCGTACTAGAAGGTATTCAATATTATAATACGGGTGGAGGAGTAGATCCAAAACATTAAATACGGGGTAAGGGTAACTCTTGGTCCAAAAGTGTCAAATGGGGATTTTGGAAATCCGTTCTGGAATGCACGAAAAACACTAAATGTGGTACCATTTGTATTTGGAGAACAGGTAGAGGTGGAACTCTTAAATTTGGATTTAGTGTCACCGATGTAGTGTAGAATAGATGTTGCAAAGGGTTTTTTTTTTTGCAATTTCGAACTATAAGTATCCGAAAAGTACTAAAATATACCAAAATGTTGTACAAATATGTATCATTTGAATGGATAAAGCCAAAAACGTGAAATCGTTATTGCAAATTAGGTTTGAGAGGACCCAACAACTAAGGAGAAGACATGTACTCATGTATACGAAAAGTACGGAACAGTACTGAATTTGGTACACAATTTGAGTTTGGAGAAACGTATGGAGCTAGAATCCCGAAATTCGAAATTAACATTACCGTCGGATTGTAGGATTGGGATATGTACGGGTATTTGGAAATAGTTTACTGATGTGTACGAAAATTACTAAATGGTACAATTTGAATTTTGGGTGAACCGATATAGCTGAAATCCAGAAATTTGGAGTTAGGGTCACTGCTGCAGGGTAGGATGAGTATACGTAGGAAGTTTTCGACATTTGTACTAATGTGTTCTGAATTGTAATAAATTGGGTATAATTATATTTTGAGGTGAAACGATCGGCCTGGAATACTGAAATTGGGAAATATGACTTCTATTGGATTTATATGAATGTGTCCCAAATGGTACTAAATTTGACAAAAATTAACATTTTGATGAACCTATAGAGCTCGAATCATGAAATTTGGACCAATTTTAGATGTAAGTACTACAAGAGTACAAAAGGTAATAAATAGTAACCAAATTAGTACAGAGTGTTTAAATATGGAGGTAGGTTTGGAAATAAGTAAAGATAACAAAGGAACTAAATGGTATTAAAATTTTAATTATGGACAATATTGGTGGGTATGCTGATTTTAGCTCTTCGGACATGTGCAGTTCTCTGTGAAAACAAAAAATATGCATCGGGGGATATGGTAGTTTATGGATAAATGGACATGATTATAGTCCCGAAAAGTCTTTGGAAATGTATGAGAAGTAGACCTAACAAACAAAGTGTATAATATAGGTCATTTGCCAGAATGCGACCATGTATTGAACATTTTCAGCGAGGCGGTATTTTATACTCTGGGAACCCGGAAATGCCTAATTGCAGTCATTTACCTAAAATGGGGAAGTTCTATATGTGGGAACTATGTCAAGACATCATTCTACATTGAAAATGGCTTCCAGGATGTTTTGGATCCTCTGAGAAACTGAAATGTATAATTAATTCTACTTTGGTACCAACATGCGTCCATCAACTCAGATTCCACCCACTGAACGAGACCCAAAAACTGTAAATATGTAAAAACCTGAACTAAAATTTATAATTTTCTGTATAAGAGCCTCAAACGGTGTTCACACTATTTCTCTAAATATGGAAGTAATTTGTTAAATTAACAAATGAAGAGGCTTCTATAAATTTGGACACCTTCGTTAGAAATGGATCTATATATATTGCACAAATTCTGCATGAAAAATGAGGAAAGACCTTCAAAATGCTTGAAATCGGTACAAAAAATTTGCTTTAAACTTACTAAAATCGGTTGGCACCTTGGTATAGGAGATGCGTTAAAATTTGGGACAACATAAAGCATTTTACACCTTATATGAAGGGTATGACCAAATATTGATATTTTTCAGCAACAATTTTCTGAGAAACCGAAATTATGTTTAAAAACCAGTGAGAGGAGTAGTGTAGTCGGACGAGGCTGAACATATGATACCCCATACAACAACTACAAAAATCTAACATGATGCAATTCTATATTCTGAGCCTGGACAATATTTTGCGATGTTTGCAACCTCTTGACCGATTATATGTCAACTGCTACACTTTCTTACCCTGCCATATTTTCCAAATCTTGTTTTCTCGAGGAGAATATTTTCGCCATATAACAAAAATTTAGTCACTTTAGGTTTTGGTTGATTCGATCCTCGGTATATTGACCAATCGCCATCAAAACATCCGTTCTAAGTATTTAGACAGATCCCCTTCACCGTGTAAAATATGTGATGATCTGCATATAATAATGACCTCAATAGCGACTAGAAAATGTGACAAAAATAAAGTTTTCGGTTCATTGTACCCCCCTAAATATCTTTTCAACATCATTGAAAATTATATGCGTCGTCCTTGACCATAATCGGAATTTCATGTAACATTTTAAAGCGATCAGCGCGACATTTCCACCCTCCAGTGGTGGAATAGTAATACTTAACAATATCATAACACATAGATACCTTTAAATATTTATGTCCGAGTAAATACAACAATATAATTGGTATTAATTTAAAGGTCGGGTCCATGTCCTTCAGTAGTAAATATATACCCCCCAGAATACAAAATTTTGTAATTTTTCGCACAAATATCAAGGTCAATTTTATTCGCTAAATATTGACTGATCTGCATGAAAACTGACATGCTTATTCTGAGGCCAGACCCTTTCCTCTGTGTGAAATTTCATGATGTTTGGGTCAGAACATATAAAATAAGTTTTTGGCCCTAAATATTAACCGATCTTTACCAAAAACAGTGGGGGTCTTCTTTGGTTTACAAACTACAATGGACAGACGGACCTACATGTCGAGATATATGATCGATATACTTAAGGGTGGGTCTAGGACCAATATTTCGCGGCGTTACAATTTTATGGGGCTGCAGAAAGCTATAATACCCTGACAACATAGTTGTGTGGGGTAAAAAAACCAAAATTTTACATCGGTTAAACCTTATGGGGCCTATTCGGAAACATGCACAGCTATATAACCCATTTTAAATTCCAAAAATCCTAGGATTTCTAGGCTACTGATTTTCACAGACAGACGGAATTGCAAAGTAGAGATTAAAATTTATTCTGATCCCAAAAGTGTATTTTTTTGGATTGTCGACGAATATTTCCGCCTAATTTTTGGCGAAAAGGTATACAAATGTATGTGGAGCTTTTCAAAAAATTTTAAATGAGATATATACTTTTATACATTCAAATTTTAAAATCAATTTTTTTTTAATTTAAAAATTAAATATATAATATTCGCTTTTATTTTTTATCACGATTTTTTGCATGTTTTATTTTTCAAATTTTTTTGTTTATTAAAATAAAATTTATGAACCAAATTTTTGAATCCCCCACTAAAAACCCGTAAATAAAAAAAAAAACTAAAAACCGTTAAACTTAAAAATATCCGATCAAATTAAACCACTAAAGAAAACGTGTCTTCTTTTGTATTAAAGAACAAAAATCGAACAAAACCAATAAATTAACCCGTGAAATTAAGGCTGAAAATGCTAGGCCTTATAAACGCGACAAAACAAACCAATCGAAAATCGAAATTGGCCAGAAAAATAAAAAAAACTCATTTGTAACCAGCAAAACACACCTCAAGCTCACCATGGCAGAACTTGGATAAACAAAGGATTTGGAGGGGGAAATCGAGAATTATCTTTTTTAAGAAAAAAATAATTTCTAATTTTTTTTACTCCATGAGATTTTGTTTATCTCAAGTTTTGTTGTTATCACCACAAACTCATGACATCAAAATTTTGTGGCAAATCTGAAAAAACAAAATCAAACGGGATCGATTTTTTTTTAAACAAAATGAAATGCACAAAGAAAGAAAAATGGCTGCGAGCAATAATATCTGAGTGTTGATGCATACCAGATTTGGTGTTATGCCCATAGATAAAAAGAATTTATGAATGACAAAAAAATAATCGAACAATCTATTGTTAATCACTCTTCCAAAGCAAAGACATTAACAAAAGATTGCCAAAATTTCGATTAAAAAATTCAGGATAGCTTAGAGAGAGAACCCATTAACTCAATAACAACAAAGACACCCAACAACTCTAGACCAATACCATTACCACCAATATCATCATCAAGAACCCGAACCCGAAAATGAAACATGAAAAACGATCACTTTAAAATTTAAAATTTATTGTTTTCAAACACCATTTTGAGAAAAAAGAAACCGAAAACACTACAAAGCAGCACTCCCAAAACCCATACATGCAAAAAACAAATTTCACAAATGCATAATAGAGAGAGAGAGGGAGGGGGAAAAACGTCCCCCTCGCCAAAGTTGTAGTGAGAAGATTTTCCATATATATAGATAAATTTTAATTTTAAAGTTACGGCTATTCAGCTTTTCATTGTAAATAATGTGTAATATAAAACTAAATGAAAATAATCAGAATTTTTTCCGAAAAAAAAAACAAATAAAATTCAGAAAAATATAAATTTCAATACCCAGAACCACCTATTATTTAATAGGGGTAACAGGGTGTTTATTTGTATATAAAAAAATATTTCTATTTTATTTGTTGAATATTCAATACTGGCAAAAAACAAATCTCAACACCTTCCCTCTTTTGTTAGTTTCCTAACAAAAAGAGGATGAAGGGTCCTTTGTGTTGCTAAATTTTTAGTTTTTATATAAATAATAAATATTTTTTTATATTTTTTGTTTATTTAAAAATCAACACTTACACACCATTTTACAAATACAAAAGTTTATCCAATAAGAAAAAAATAATACACAAAAAATAATAATAATAAAACAAAAACAACAAAACACCGAAATGAAACTATATTCATAGTTTATGAATAAATAATTGTTATAAATAAATATGCAAATAAAGCCATCACAAAAAAACAATTACAACAACAGCAAAAATAGTTACATTGGGTCAAAGTGAAATTAAATCATGCATATAAAAAACCATAGAACAACAACAACAAAAATCATAGTTATCAAACCGAAAAAAAATTAAATAAAAATAAGTAAATAAATATCAAGGCACTTAGGTTGTTATTTAAACTAAAAATATTGAAATAACATTATATACATAATATATATAAAATATAGATGTACATGTAAATATTTAATATATAATAATTAAAATATATATATATATATAGGTTATACATTATCATATATAATAATTTACTAATAATAATTTAAGTTATAATAGTTTTTATTTAATATTTAACACTAATGGCATATAAAGACAGTGGGGGAAATTTTGAATATCATTGCGAGCAGGGGCCACAGCTCGTCACAAGAATTTATTTTCGTAGGAGAAACGTTAAGAGAGAGAGAGAGAGTAAAACGCATTTTTAATTTTTTTAAACGCGATTTTATTTTCTACTACATTTAACACTTTGCTATTCATTATCACACAATATGGATCTGAGTATGGGTAGACACGGGACGAGGTTTTGATATCTGGTGTTAGAAGTAGTTTTGACACGAGACGATGTGATGAATAGGATGAGCGGCGTCTGAGGATAAATAATAAGTTAGGACTGTTGGCAGATGTACTTTTTCAATTATAGCTACGCGGTCGACGGTACCCGTCATATTAAAGTCAAGGGCTCGTCACTAGGCCCAGACGACAACGACGAATTCCTTTCTGTTCCAGACGACAGGGACGTACGCAGGGGGGCGGCCCGAGAGACCCGGCATGTTTCGCAAAGGGTATAATCCACACATAATCAAATGGATTGTGGACAGTATGAAACGCAGACAGTTGGAGTTGGGTGAGAGTAGAAGAATTGTAGTGAATGGTCTTCCTCAAGGAAGTGGTCTCAACCCCTTTGCTCTTTAATATCTACACGTCTTTCCTGCATGACATCAATTCCAGTAACATCGTCATCTTTCAGTTTGCGGATGAGTTCTTCTTGGTTTGCCACGACAAAAGCTTCCAAAAAGCTAGTGAAATTCTGACTGAAAGTATTAGCCGCTTCCACGAGGATTGTAAGCGGCTAGGTCTGGGTTTTAATATGAATAAAATTAACACCGTTCACTTTTCAAGAAGGCCTAAACAAATGAGTATATGCATTAATGGTATTTCAGTCAAGCAGGTGGCAAACATCAAATATCTGGGTCTTGTCATTTCTGCTGGCGGCTCTTCTAAGATACACATCGACGAAGCTACTTCATCGACAGATAAAGTTAACAACTTCCTTCACATTTTAAGTGGATGCAGCTTTGGAATTTCCCCAGCCAAAGCCATGCATTTCTACAAGGCGTTTGCCAGAGCAAAACTGGAGTATGGTGCATCTGCACTATCCAATCTTACAAAAGCATCTGCTAGTAAAATCAGGACTAGTACGCACAAGTTTTTACGCAGGGCTTTGGGTCTCATCCGTTCCACACCTGTACCCATTTTATATCAGCTTGCGTGTGAATTACCCCCAAAATACAGATTTGAGCTGGCAACAGCCAAGGAGTTAGTCAAAGCCAAGGCCTTTGGATTGCCAAGTCTGGAGAATATCAGGCGTATGCAGAACAACTAGTTATACGATAGTGTTTGACAAGTATCAGCAAATTGTGGAAAATGTGTCAACGACACGAATTATGCCCGTTGCAAGCAAGCGTATTTCAAGTGATGTGGACTTCCTTAAAGGTGTAGGCTCTAGGAAAAGAGGTGTAAGTGAGGGGGTGGTGAAACAACTTGTTCGAAAGAAAATAAGATAGATTCAGGAGTCTGGCATAGACATTTTTTTCACAGACGGTTCGGTGAAAGATGATGTATCCGGTACAGCCTTTTTACATTTAAACAGTAATACTACTGAAGCATTCTGTGTCAGTGGGAGGTGGTCATCTATGTCGGCGGAAATTCTAGCTTTTCGCCAAGTCGCTATATTTGCAAAGGAACGGAATTTAAAGAACATTGCTATATTGACTGACAGTCTAAGTGGTATTGCGGCAGTAGAATCCACACAGCACAAAAACTATTTGATAAATTAATGTATTGATGTTATTAATACAGCGCGTATAGAAACTCAATTCCATTACATCCCTGGTCACGCAGGGATTGGTCCCAATGAGCTGGTGGACCAGGCAACAAAGAATGCACCAGTATTTAATGTGACCAATAAAGGATGCTATTTGCAGAATTCAAGCGTCAGTATGGGCAGAATGGGCTGATGAATGCAAATCCATAGCTGAACGGAGCTCCTCTCACTTTTATAAAATTTTTTCTCAACCATCTAAACACCCATGGCATAGTAAAACGAAATTACATCCAGATGATCAGAGAGTGATTAACCGCATACTGAGTAACCACACCTTCAGCAACAGCACATTGGCCAAAATGAATGTAGTCGGTTCTGGTAAGTGCCAGGTTTGCAAGACGGAAGAGACGGTCACTCACATTTTGTTTGTCTGCACAAGATTCACCACCACCAGAGTCAAGTTTGCATCGTTCAATGGAATCCAAATAGTAGAGGATTTCATTAAAAAACATAATTGGAATCCTCTTTACGACTTAGTCAAATTTATCAAGGAAATTAATGTCAAAAACTAACTAAAAAAACTAACTACTTCTTCAGCCAATGGCTCGTTTTTCAATCAGTAAACTACAGAACAGTGACTCGTTTATCACTATAGTTGTGTCATTCCGAAAAGAATTAGTTCAAAAGAAAAATTCCAAACTAGGAACGATCGGAACTAGGTCTAGATCTTTCGTTCACCTAGCTCCTTTTGATCCAGTCGTTCCTTCAGCTAGTTCATTTTGTTCGCTCGTTCCTATTTGCTCAATAAACTGGATTGCCCAATCCTAATTATCATCAAAGCACCTCCTTTTATACCTCCTTGGTGTCGCATTGTTAACCGGATGCCCGTTTATTAAATTTTCATCGCAGTAATATTTTTTAGTGTAGTCCTTTGGAGCTAGGGGTTCTCAACACTGTCCTTACAGATTAGTTTATTGTATGAAGCCCAGGGTATATTTTGAGTGTTTACCACTATGAAGCAGGATCCAGATGTCGTCACAAGAATTTATTGTCGTTGTGGGAAAGTTAAGAGAAAGAACAACGCACTTTTAACCCTTTAAAATGTGATTTTATTTCCTACTAGTAAACGATACCTCACTACATTTAACACTTTTTTGTCGTTTATCACACAATATGGATCTGAGAATGGGTAGACACGGGGCGAGATTTTGATATTTGGCGTCGGAAGTAGTTTTGACACGAGATGGAAAGGAACGCCGTCTGATGATCAAAAATAAGTTAAGCGGTCGACGGCTGTTAAAACCAGATAGTTTTTGTGTATAAGAAATAAATGAAACACGGTGCTTCCGTTAGAATTTCCTCGGCCTTCATCTACCGCTTTCATTATCCCCGTAACCTCAATATCTTTGTGGCGATTTCTCCTTCCGCTCTTCATATAATTTCTTCATCTTCAATGTATCTTCAATGTATGGACACGGTACTTCCGACCGTTCATTTTGAATGGTTGTAAGGCACTGATTTTATTGTAAAATATTTATTCTTGGGTACTACTTAAACAAATGTTGCTTAGTTGCCTAATTGCAAACAAAAAATACTTGTTATAATAATAGAATTTGATCTGTGGACAGTTTTCCCATCATGTGCGTCATAAAATCTCAACACCAACAGTGTTATCAGCGTTGTCTGTGGGAGTTTAGACTCTTATATTAAAACTCTCCATCGATCAGAACCCTTGGCACAGCAACTTCTTTCTGTTCCAGCCGAGAGCTCGTTTTTCAAACCCACTCGACTAGACAGCTGCTACTTCACGGGTAGTCAATGGCTCGTTTTTCAACCCCACTCAAGTAGAAAGCGATTACTCCACAGCTAAATCCATTCACAACCGAGGACTCGTCATTCAACCCCACACGACTATTCAGTACCTAGTTCACTGGTATAGGCATAAGTAAATCGACTAATCGACTTTTTGCGTTGAAATGTCTAAAAGACGAAGTCGATTTTTGATTTTTGAAGAAAATTGCAAAGTAAATGTTTCAAGATTGATTTTCTTCATACCTACTTGGTTTAATATCATGAAGACCAAATTTCCCAAAAATTAGACAGTCCAGAACTTTATCTGTTGACAATATTTAGCATTAGTCGGTAAAAATCGAAAATCGATTTTGAGCAGATCGAAATTTTGACATTTTAGTCAATGGCAAAAATCGACTTTAGCTATTCTATATAAGAAATAAATGAGACACGGTGCTTCCGACGTTCTTCTTGAGTGGTTGTAAGCCACTGATTTTATTGTAAAAAATATTTATCCTTAGGTACTACTTAAACTAATCTTCCTTAGCCTAATTGCAAACGCAAAATATTTGTTCGAATAATAAAATTTGATCTATGGATAGTTTTCCCATCATGTGCTTCATATAATCTCAACACCAACAACAGTGTTATCAACGTTGACTCATATCTTAAACACTTAAAAAATGGACCCTTCTTACTTACCTACTTAGCTGGCTTGAGACAAAACTTTCGTTCCATAAGACGAACTCAAAAAAGATTTCCAGGAGCGTTGGTCTTTTGCGCAATTTCTCCAATTTGAAAGACCCTGTTCGGCAATGTTGTCTTCCATTAATTCCATTTAATTCGTTGTCTTCCCCTTCTGCATGAACCATCAGCTGGTTCGCTTTTATACGCCTTTTAAGCTGGGGCATCTTCATCCATTCTCACAACATGACCTAGTCAACGTAGTGGCTGCAGCTCAATACGGCTGACAATGCCGATGTCCGAGAATAGCTGGTACAACTCATGGTTCATTCGACGACGATATTCACCGTCAATGCAGATCGGCCCATAGGTCTTTCGAAGAATTTTTCTCTCAAACACTCAAAGAGCTGCATCATCTGATTGCGTAAGCTTCAGATCCATATAATAGCACGGGTAGTATCAACGTCTTGTGGAGTGTGAGTTTAGTCTGGCGGGAGGTGGCATTGGTTCCAGAGTGCCACTTCTGTCCACCTTTGCCTCTCATATGACCTTTTTCAGTAGGATGTTAAAACAATCAGATGACAAACTGACACCTTATCTGAATCCACGTTCGGTATTGAAGGGCTCCGAGAGGGATTTTTCGACTTAACTGCTATCCTTGTGCCAGTTAAAGTTATCCTGCATAGCCATATTAATTTTGCAGGAATGCCAAACGCAGGCATGGCTTTAAACACCTTTGAACGGATAGGGCTGTCGAATGCAGGTTTATAGTCAACGAATAGGTGGAATGTGTCGATGTGTTTTTCGTGGATATTTTCCAGTATCTGACGCAGATTGAAAATCTGGTCAATGGTGTATTTGCCAGGTCTGAAGCCACATTGGTAAAGTCCAATAATGTCATTGACCATTGACTTCAGTCGTTTATACAGCAGGAAAGAGAAACGTATTCCCGTATAGTTGACACATATCGTCTTGTCTCTTTTTTTTGTGCACAGGACACAAGATGGATTTTTTTTCCAGGATTTAGCGCAGAATGTAAATCTGGTCAATGATGGATTGCCAGGTCTGAAGCCGCATTGGTATGGTCCTATAATGTCATTGAGCATTGGCTTCAGTCGATTACACAGCAGGAAGGAGAAACGTATTCCTGTATAGTTGACACATATCGTCTTGTCGGTCTATTTGGCAGCAATAAACCAAGTCTGAAAGCTCAGAATTCTAAGCCGCGCCGAAGATTATGGCTTAAGATGTCCTATCTTTGTACGTTTCTGAGATATCGGAAAAATAAAAAAAATAATCCGATTATTCCAATTGAAATATTTTTGAATAATCAATTTCTGGGGGTCACAACTTTGAAACGAATTGGCCAATTTAAAAAAATCTTCTTGTTAAGAATGAGATCTTGAAAATTCTAAATAGTAAAAATGATATGTCTTAAGACATGGGAAAAACTGCATAAATACCCAAAATTTAAAAATTTCCATGATTTGTTGGTAACTAATTTGCAGAGGTCATAACTTCTGAACTAGTGCCCAAATCGCAATTAAATAAATCGATTTTGAAAGTCAAGAATGCACACTTTAAAACTGTAGACAAATCTACCACGGGTGTGGGGATTAATTTTCCTGCGAATAGAGTATTTAGAATTTCAGATTTAATTAAGGAAGAGGATTAGCCTTTGATTTCAAATTGCTAGCATTTTGAATTTTCTACGAAGCATCGCCATATTCTAAATTTTCTTCCACTGTTCCATTTGTATTTAATTAATTTCATAATTCATTATTGTATAAGTTATTTAGATTATTATATATGTGTATATGTAAGTGTATTATATATATTTAGAATATTTAACTAAGCAATAAGGATTTAGAAATTTGCAAGAGGATTAGATTTAAAGCAAATTATTAAAAGAGATTACTTTTTTAAATATTTGTTTAAATTATGTTTATCATATACAGATAGTTGAAATATGGCGACCGGTGTCGGTGGTTTCTTGAGGGTAAATTTATGACCCATTTTATACATTCCCCTTTCGAATTCAATTTCAAATAAAATTTCCGGAACTTTTTAATAATATTATTAAATTTTTGGTAAATATAGTTATGTAGTTTTTAAATTAGGAATTTTTTCATTGGATTATTTTTTTCCAGCGATTATTGAGTCTAAATTGGCCAAAGAAGAATGTTGCTTAAATACCAGTAGGGTAATTGTGGGGAACAGAAGCAAATCCAATAAAAATTATTACGATAGTTATTAATATCATCAATGAATAGAGAGTGTCTTTGCTATCGATCACAGGGCGTCATATTTGATTACATTTGGAGTTTGTCTCCACTTTCGTTAGTTGCCAATCTCGCAGATGATATAATTATTATGAGGTTTGTGTCTACGCTAACGATCAAAGGGCGACACAGGGATTTTCTAAGTTTCTTACTGTCCCCATTGAGGTGAACATAAAAAAGTTTTCTAGGCGATACAGTTTTTTTTATTAATTTTAAAATTAAATTTACCGAAGTTCTGATATGAACTCTTTTCGAATGTTTAGTGAAGTTTTTTTTTACTTAAGGAATTTTGCATTAAATTATTTTTTTCTAGCGTTTATTGAGACTAAGTTAGCGAATGATATTTCTTATTTAAATACCAGTAGGGTATTTATGGGAACAGAAGTAAATCCTATTAATCCTACAGAAGTAAATCCTATTAAAATTATTGCAATATTTATTAATATCATCACAGGTATGGAGTGTGTCTTTGCTATCGATTATAGGGCGACATAATTTATTACATTTGGACTTTGTCGCCCACTTCGTTAAATGCCAACCTCGAAGTCGATATAAATATTATGTGGTTTTTGTCTATGCTAACGATCAAAGGGCGACACACATTCTATAACATTTGTGTTGTCCCCATTGAGGTTTCTATGTAGTTTGAAGGATTTCTAATTCCAACACTTCAGATATCCATACGTATTCGACTAATCGCAGAATTTCGATGAAAATTATATGGATTTTCGCTATCACGATTCAAATTCTAGGATTTCAAAGGAATTATTTTTGTTTTTTTTTAATATACAGGGTTGACCATATTCGAAGGACCCATGTTTTTTTTTTAAATCAAAGAAAAAAATAAAAGTTTGGCGGTTGGCCATGTTAATCATTTAATTTGTTCCAAGTAGATTTGTTTACATCAATTTTTGAATATAATATCTCTCAAACGGCCGACTCTGGCGTTGATGACGTATTGTGCCCTTGTTGCTGCATTTTCCATCGTTTTTGCCAACAATTCGGCCGGAATAGCGGCTATTTCTTCACGAATGTTGTCTTGAACTCTTCTACGGTCCTTGGCTTGTTAACGTAAACCTTTGACTGCCTCATACGCTTTCGACGAATAATTGGCATCACAAAATTGGTCATCATGTCGCGATAACGCTCCTGATTGATGGTAACTGCATGACCATTTTCATTTTGGAAGAAAAACGGCCCAATGACCGTTTTCGCACTAACGCCACACCAAACTGTGATTTTTTCGTCATGAAGAGGCACTTCTTGAATCTCCTGAGGATTTTCAGTGGCGTAAAAACGGCAATTTTGCTTATTTATGGTCCCATTCAATGTGAAATGGGCTTCATCGGACATGATAATTTTGTTCCAAAATTGCTCGTCATCTTCGGCCATTTCGATGACTCTTTGGCCCCATTCCAATCGACGAGGCTTGTCCGCAGGCAACATTCTTTGTGTCAATTGAATTTTGTACGGGAACAAATGCCCAACTGCTGAGAATGGCGGTTTTGGGATGTTCTTGGGGACCTCTCAACACTGGCTCGTACATCAGCGATATTCTCGGCCAATCGCCTTGATCGACTTTTATATGGCCTCTTCGGATTAGAAAGAGCCTTACCAGTATAAAATTTTTCGTATAAACGCTTAATGGTGTTCTTAGAAGGCGCACTTCTCACATTTTTTAAGCACCTTGTGTTTTCACAATTGACTTCTTCTTTTGATTGTAAATTTTAACTATTTCAGAGGTGGTGTGTATTGGTTCATGGTAAAAATGAACAAACGCGGTATGTCATTTAGCGATGTGACATCTCTGTCAAAAGTTATGGCGTTGCCAGATGGGTCCGTCGAATATGGACAACCCTGTAATCAAAGCCAGTTTTTTAATCGTTTATCAACTTGATCAGCTTCCAGATTTAATTCAGAATTTATGATTAATAATATTTTTGATTTGGCGTATCAGTAGGGTATTATTGGGCATGGACGCAAATCACATAAAAATTGCTTGAATAGTTACCGATATCAATTCAAGGTTTGCGCCTGTGCTATTGATCACAGGGCGACATTGGTATTTTATCACCATCGGTGTTTGTCTCCGGAAGCATAAAATACCTCCAAGTGCACTTTAGTAAGTTCAGGATTTAAAATACACCTTGTTCGGTCATATCAGTAGGGTATTTATGGATATGCAGTCGATTTCCTACAATTCCCAATAACCTTTTGCAAATTTCTAAATCGAAAAACAGAAAACTTTAAGTTATATTTTTTGCGTATCATCATCATTACAACAACAAAAATCATTCATTTGTAAATATAACAACAACAACAACAAATATAGAAAACAATTCATCAATGCAATCATCATCATCTTGTGAAAAACCCAAAAACATAAAATCAAATATAATAATGAAATTTTTTTGTTTGGCATTTTTCGAAAAGCAATTGTTTTCTCTTTTTCCTGAAAGGCACTATTCAATCACTCCATTCTCTACCACAAATCGGTGGAATTGGTTGCTTGAATGTGCTCCATTTTTTGGGAGAGAGTAAAACAACAACATATTGCTTAAAAAACGTAAATAATATTCTAAATTATAAAATAAGTGACCAAAGATGAAAATGGATTTAAATACATTTACAAAACATAAAAAAATGAAAAGAAGTACATATGAAACTACAACATACAATTTTGTCACACACACAGTATCGACAGATTTTCAAGAGAAGCATCTATAGGGGAGAAAAAAAATATGTAAGAAAAATATTCAATAAACCCACACACCCAATGACCATAAACTAATTTTTTCTTCCATTTTCACAATAAAACAATAAGAATATATGAATATTTCACAATTTAATAAGAATAGAAGAATATTTTTGGGGCGATTTTTTGAAAACATGGGTTCTTCCAGTTACTTTTCCCTAGAACCTCTATTGATTTGGAACCAAGGGTTTTTAGTTCACGTTATTTGGAGAGGTATTTCGATTTTTGTTGAACCTTTGTACAAATTACTTTTTTATCAGTCTACCAAACATTGCCAGATTTTTTTCTCCTGTTACTCTTCCCCCTCTTGAGGGCGTGGGATCCCACAAAGCATCTTCATTTTAATTAGTTCCATTGGTCTGCAGTAGCCTATCCTATGTGGTAGAGCTGCCATCTATCGTTGCCTAGAAACAATGCCTGCTTGAATTTTGTGCCCTGGTTAAGACCCTTGCTTATTTAGTCTTGTCACTTGTACTCCTCATGGAATTATAGGGATTCCACGAAGCACTGTAATATTACTTGATTAGTCCTTTTATTAATATCATTATCATTGTTCATATCATAGCTAAGCATATGATTGATCTAATGTAGCCTGTCCTAGAAGACGAAGATGCCATTTATCGACCGGTGGAGTTAAATTTAGGTCCTTGCTTCTTCAAAGGATGCATGAACTTAGTTTGGGGTGGAGCTGCCATCTATTATTGCCTAGAAACAATATATCCTTGAATTGTGTGTCGTAGTTGGGATCCTTGTTTTGTTGCCACTTTCACTTCTCAGGGCTTTCTCAACGCATTCTCATATTACTCCATTAATCTTGTATTAATTTCATTAGGATTGTTCGTATCTCAGTCTATGATTAATTTGCTG
>NW_026877078.1:0-21034 GCF_032173495.1 Musca vetustissima | reverse complement strand
GTACAAATTGTGGTTCATCGTATATCGAACGACTACCATAACCATTATTTTGATCAATATCCCCTGTGATAATGCTTTGATTCGGATAACATTTGAAAACTTTACAACCCCTATAGCCCACACCCTTTTCATGGGTACATAGGGCATGGAAATTGTACGCCATTTTGGGGGCATAACTTGCATAGACTTTGATAAGGACCCGTCCGAGAAATTCACCATTCCGTTCAAAATCGAAATAATAAATGTGATTATTGTCATTACTGATCGGATTGAGTAGAAGCAGATCTATGCATTTCCCGACCTCTTCGAGTTGTTTGTATTGGGAAACCGTCAAGGGGCCATTGAAGAGATCAAATGAATCTTGAGAGCTATGGCAATCAAAGGATTTGCTGGAACTACAATTGCTATTGGCAATTTCCGCATAGGTTTTACGTTTGATTTGTAGGGTATCATAGGCGGCGGAACTGGTCGTAGAGCTGCCTCCCTGATGATAGTTATTGGATGTAATGCCATTTTGTTGTTGTTGATGAGGTTGATAACAACCCACTGCCGATGACCCCGACGAGGAGGACAATGATGATTGCGACGTCCCCGATGATGTGGAGGATTTTTGATTTTGTTGGGTCTTGAAATTCGCTATTATCTGCTGCTGATACTGTTGATATCTCCACAGTTGATTTTCGAAAAATTGTTGTTTTTGTTTGGAGTAACGCAAATACAAATGGAATACACAATAGTTGGTCAGGTGCAGCATCGGATTACTGGGCATTTGCCCGTTATTATCTCCCCCCGACGCCGATCGCAAATCCTGTTTCTGCAAAATCTGTTGCATGGTGGGGAAATCCAACAGCCTCTCATTGCTGCTGATCAGTTCGCTGATCTGATATTGCCTCAACATTTCCTTGTGTTTCACATAGAATTTCTGTTTCTCCTCCGCCACGGCATTGCTTAGCTTGACATAGTCCCGAGGACTACAATCGGACATTATGTCCATATGGATTTGTAACATTTTCAATGTTTCGCGCATTCCCTCCATCGCCTGGCTGTGGCATGGATTATTGATCTCCTGTTCCAGGTGACTTTTCAGGGTGCAACAGGATTCCAGCAGACCCAGCAGGAACTCCCTTTGGATTCTCTGCAATTGTTCCATGTCACCGAGAGACCCTTGTAGCTTGGCAATATCCTGTTGGATGCGATTTTGATATGCCTCCTTGGCCTCTTGGAGATTTTGTATCATATGGTCCTGGTGGTCGGGGCCCGAGTTACAGCCACGGCAAAGGCTGGCATTGCAGCTGGCACACCACAAAATATTCGGCATGCCATGGAGAATGCAGTTCTCACCCGGCAACATGGGTCCCAAAGCATTATCTCCAGACCCTCCTCCTCCACCTCGATGCTGGTTTTGAAAATTATGCAAGTGGCCATTATTCGGATTAAAAGTATTGTTGGAATTGTTGTTGTTGTGATTACTACCATTACTACAAATACTGTTATTGTTGCTGTTGTTGCTATTGTTGTAAAATAAACTACAACCTATTGAATTATCGGAGGTTATCGATGCCGAACGTGTCGACAATTGGGTTTCGATTTCGGCATTGTTGTTGCTGATGTTGTTGTGTGTGGCGGCAGCGCTATTTGGCAATATTTCCAAAGTCTTATTTAGGCCATCAATATCAATGGTCTGCTGGCAGTTGGCACAATCGAAATGGGCAAAATCATCCGATTTACCGATCATATCCTCCAGACAGGATAGACAGAACCAATGTTTGCATGGCAATGATTTTGGCACGGAATTATTAAAGTTAAATGGTAAATGGCAACCGCTGCAATTGATAATAATGTTGTTGTTGTTGTTGTGGTTTTGGTTGTTGTTGTTATTTGTGTTTATTGTTGTAATTGTGGTGGTGCTGGTTATGGGCATTGTTGTTGTTGCAGTTTTATGTGTCGCCACAGCCATATTGGATCTGTAAAAAAAGACCAAGAAGAGAATTTTAATTTAAGAATACAACAACAAAAATATGATAATACCTCCAGAAGCATCTTACTGAGGATGCCTCCGTATAGAATCTAACTGAAGAATTTCGGAGACCCTCTTTAGTCTATGGAAGGTCTTAAGAGGTCACCATGGTCAATGGAAGGCCTACAAAAGTCGTTTGGGATCAGTAAGATCTACAATAATGTATACTTTGAATTGAGGGTGTATTAGAGGTCTTCTTTGATTAATAGAGAATTTTCAGAGATCTAATTTTTCTAACATACGTCCTTCACGGATATTTTAGACAAATAAATTGCCTAGAATACCATATATAGCCAATTGAAGGCATGGAGAGGTCTTCTGTGGTCACCAGAAGCCACCGGAGTTCTTGCGTGGTTAATAAAAAGCCTATGTAAGCATTTCCTACCAGTAAAAGGTCTTTAGAGCTCTTACAATGTCCATATAAATCAGACTTCTAAAAGTCTTCTAGGACAGTCGAAGGTCTTCTACAGCCGAAAGAGGGCTTCTACAAGTCCTCTAGGACAATCGAGGACTTTAGAGGTATTATGGGATCTTATGACAAATGAAGTTGGAGGTCTTCGTTGATTAATAAAGAACCTTCAGAGACCTAATTTTATCAATATAAGGCATTCAGACGTCTTCTAGCTCTAATAGCAAACTTTTATTCAAATAAAATGCCTAGAATATCTTCTGTGTCCAAAAGAAGGTATTCAGATATCTTTTGTGGTCACCAGAAACCATCAGAGGCCATTCATGGTTAATAGAGAGCCTTAACAGGACTTCTCCCATCAGAAGAAAGCCTTCTTGGTTCTTACATTGCCTATATAAGACTTCAGAAGTCTTCTAGGAGCATTCGAAGTCCTTCTGAGGTCGTCCGTGATTTTAAGTTAGTAGGATGTCGAACAAGGAGCATAATATATGACTTAAAATACCATTAGGTTGAAAGAAAACATTCAGATGGTCAATAGAAGAGCTTCAGAGATTTGCTAGAATATCTTAAGACCTACAGATCACAAAGAAACCCTTCTATGATAAATAGACAACGTTCAGAGTCAATATAAGAGTAGCTTCTGATCTAGAGAAAATCTAGAAACACTCCTTCGACAAATATAAAACATTAGAACGTCTCTATAGATAATAGAAGATATTCACTGGCTTTCTACGGCCAATAGAATACATTTAGAGATCTCCTTTGATCAATAGAGGGTCATCGAAGCTCTTCTTTTATTACTAGGAGTTTTCAGAGGTCTTCTAATGACAACAGAGGGTCTTCGGAGGTCTTCTTTGATCAATGAAAATCCCCAGAGTATCTTTAGATGTCTCTTGGATAAGTTAATAATCTTGAGAATACCTAGAAGTATATCTTCGACCAATAGAAAACATTCAGAGGTCTCAATAGACAATAAAACGCCTTCAGATGATTTCTACGGCCAATATAATACCTTCAGAGATCTCCTTTGGTCAATAGAAGGTCGTCGGAATACTTCTAATATTAATATAAGTCTTCCGATGTCTTATTTGCGCACCAGAAAGCCTCCAGAGTACCTTTAGTTTTTTCAGAGTTCTTCTATGGAAAACAGAAGAACGAAAGAGCTCTTCTATGGCCAATGAAAAACTTCCAAAGGTTCTTCAGATGCTTATAACTTAGAGAATACCTAGAAGGCACACTACAACCAAAATAAAACATTCGAAGGTCTCTATCGACAATAGAAGGCTTTCACAGGTTTTCTTAGGCCAATAGAATACCTTCAGAGAAATTCTTTGATCATTAGAAGTTCTTCGGAGGACTTCTATGATTAAGAGAAGTCCTCAGAAATCTGGGGAGCTCGATGGCTGCCAAAGGTCTTCAATGGCCAAAGGACTTTTTAATAGTATATCTTGCGTTCTATTTTATTATTACTAGAAGTCTGCTGTGGGAATTCGATGGTCACCAAAAGTCTTATATGGTCAATGAAAAGCCACCGGAGGTCTTCTTAGATATTAATTTAAGACCTATTTTTGGGTCTTCTATGATCCAATGAAAACATTCGCATTTTTAATGGAAAACCTTCAGATGTGTCTGATTTTGTGAGGTCTCATTTTCAATGATCAATATGGTTTTCTATGGTGAATAAATATCCTTCGGGATTTGTATATATTTAACAGCGGGCTTCATAGGTCGTATATAGTCACTTGAAAGCCTTTAGAGGAATTATTATTCTCTACACAAATATTTTATCAACAACATTTTAAGTACGATTAAATTTTTTCATAGGAGCTTTTTTATTTTTTTTCGAAAATATTTTATCCGCAACGTTTTCTATAAAAAAATACCCGCAACATATTGCTAATGTTTGGAATGATGTTCTCTACCAAATATCCATAACATATCCGCAACATTTTCTGTTCGAAAATATTTTATACGGAACATTTTGTCAATCAATATCGAAGCATTCGAAGCATCATATGTAATCCCGAACATCTTTTATATGTGAATAAATAAGTATGTGATTCGAAAATGATTAATTCGCAACATTTTCTATATACACCCTTTATCCGCAACATGTTCTATACGGAAACAAATTATCCGTTTTTCCCAAAATTTAAAGAAATTTACCACCCCCTCAAATTATTTCGATTATTTCGATTTAAATAAATTTGCATTGAAAATACAGAAAAAAATATTTTGAAGGTTCTTTCGCCTCCCTGATGGCCTCTGTAGGTTAGTGTTTTAAGTTTAACCGCCAAAACTGCATTAGTATATATAAATGCACACACATTCACACTCAATCCCACTTATATAGACGGCTTTAAATAGAATGCAATGCATAAACAAACAAAATAAAAAAAAAAACACCTGTATGCTGCAACAATGTGCGGTTTTACTACAGAAATCGCACATTTTTTGCTGGTGTTGTTGTGGTGCAGAACAAAACAAAAAAACACGAATAAACAGGATGTCATTCACAAAATTCATAGAAACGTTATTCCGCTCTCACGCATTCTTTACTGTTTGAACTTTCCACACAGAGAGAGTGAGAGAGAAAGTGAGTAATGTGCTACAAATGTAAACATTACTGTTTTTGTTTTGTCACTCTCAGAGGCCTAGTTATTACTAATGTGATGAATAGTGAGAGTAGGAGAGAGAACATTGGCCTTGATATTGAATCCTTACTGGCAATGAGAAAAATTTCTTTGTTTTTTTTTTTTTTTTTTTTTTTGTTGCATTTGACGTTTAAATGCGAGAATCACCGATTGAGGGTATGTCCCTGTGTGTGTGTGTGCGTGTGTAAGTCGGCCTGTATATTTTGTACAACCTTCACCTTGAAACATACAGTTAATCATCTTGGCCATTTCCTTTATGAAAAGAGCAGAGGGAGGAGGACAATTTGCATCATCATCAACCTCGTCAAATTTGCCGACTTGCCACCTTTGCGATATTTATCTAGCGACCCCAAGTTTTTTTGTTGTTGTTATCCGGATGTTGAGGTTTTTTCTTCCTTTTTTCTTTACACATAATAAGAGATGTAATGGAGGAATACAAAAAAACGAAAAGAAATGGTTGCAAATGAAGGTGAAACTATAAAATGATAGAATTGAATAAGGCAAATTACCATTGACGATTGAGCAAACGAACACCATACACAAACACTCACACACACCACACAAACGCATAATGTCTCTTTTGCATAAAATGGGTGTATGTCCTTCCTGATTTACTATCATTCTTTGTGAGTGGGTGTGTGTGTGCGTTTGAGTATTGTGTACATGTATTTGCAATCTCTTCAATGCAACAATAAAAGGCAACGTTTCACATTTCGACAAAGTGAAGGAGGCAGGACCTTGAATACCAAAATTGATAGAAGAAGAATAAGAAAATACGGGGAAAAAATAAACAAATAAATGCAAATTAAATTAAGGATACGTTTTGATTTCAAGTTCATGGCATAGGGTGGAACGAAAATTTTTAGGCTTTTTAATAGATTTTTTTTGAAAAGAAAGCCAGGAAAACAAGGCTAATTACTGTTTCTAAAATGAAGACAAGTGTCGAACCTTGACAAATTTGAATTAAATTCGCATATGCAAGTTCCCATCAGTGTGAAATAAATACAAGTTATCAACATACGACCTTTGTAAAGCCACATAGCCCAATATACCTGATGAGCCGCTTAACCAACGGTGAAACGCGTCGCATAATGGTGGGTACGTAGGTTCTTCTCTTCAGGCTTTCCTTTTCATTGCAAGGCAAAGTTCAAATAACGAAAACTATTCTCGTCAATGGGACGTATGAATGTTGACAACACTTATACGCACTGTTGTACCTAGGGAATTATTTGAAATAATCCAAATGTTATGGTCAGTAACTCAAAATAAAAAAAATATATTTCTAATAAATCCACGTCTTATTAGTAGGTCAAAAAATATTTTGACGATCTATCAGTACCTCAAAAAAATTATCATGCCACAAAATAAGGAAATATATTCTGGACATGGGGCGTATAAATATTGACAACACTTCTATGCACTATTGTACCTTGTGAATTATTTGAGAGATGTTATTATCAGTACCTCAAAAATGTTCTTTAATAAATACACAGCGTGTAAGGACCTCAAAAAATATTCTCATTAATAAATACACACCATGTAAGGACCTCAAAAAATAGTCTTTGATAAATACTCAAAGTGTAAGAACCTCAAAAAATATTCTCATTAATAAATACGCACCGTGTAAAGACCTCCAATAATAATCGTTAATAATCCACGCCTTGTGAGAACCTCCAAAAAATTCTTTAATAATCCACGCCTTGTGAGGACCTCCAAAAAATTCTTTAATAATCCACGCCTTGTGAGGACCTCCAAAAAATTCTTTAATAATCCACGCCTTGTGAGGACCTCCAAAAAATATTCTTTAATAAATCCACGCCTTGTGAGGACCTCCAAAAAATATTCTTTAATAAATCCACGCCTTGTGAGGTCATCCAAAAAATATTCTTTAATAAATCCACGCCTTGTGAGGACCCCAAAAAATATTTTTATATAAATCTACGCCTTGTGAGGACCTCCAAAAAAATCTTGTATAATCCACGCCTTGTGAGGCCTTCCTAAAAATATTATTTAATAATCCACGCCTTGTGAGGACCTCAAAAAAATTCTTCAATAATCCACGCCTTATGAGGACCTCCTAAAAATATTCTTTAATAAATCCACGCCTTATGCCAGTGCGTCAAAAACATATTTTATAATATATTCACGATTTTTAAATGTCACAGAAAAAGTATTTTAAAGAAATTTACGACTCAGAGCTCAGGAAAAATGCACGCCATATTGTGATTCAACATTGAAATAGGAAATTAAAAATTTTAACGAAATTTAAAGAAAAATATATTGGACAATGGAGCGTATGAATTTTGACAACACTTATACTGACTATTGTACCCCGTAAATGATTTGTCTTTTTTTTAAATATTAATGAATAAATCCAAGTCATGTCAGTATCTCAAATATCCTCGGCTTGTCAGTATCTCCAAAAACATTTTCTTAAGCAATCCAAGCCTTGTCAATATCACAAAAATATATTTGGCGTGGGTCTTGTCAGTTGCTCTAGAAATATTTTTTATTTTTTTTTTTCAGTACCTCAAAAATAATTTTTTTTTTAAATAAATCCATCTCAAAAAACATTTTCTAATAAATTCATGCCTTGTCAGTACCCTAACATATTTTTTTTTAAAATCTTTGCCTTTTCTCTTTAATAGGTCAGTACCTCAAAGTATATATTTGTTTTATATAATTACGCCTTGTCGACATCTCAAAGAAAATCTATCTATATTTTTAATAATTCCAAGCCTCTTTAAGGTCCCAAAAATATGTTATGGGCCTCAAATAAATCTATGGCTTACTCTGATTCGGGAAAATATAGTGTAAAAAAATATTTTTGAATTTTACGCGGACTTTCCTTTTAGTACTTATCCATAATATTATTTGTGACATCATGACGTATACGTGTTGACAGCATGTATACGCTCCTCCTTCCTAAAAATCTTATATCGCTTGAAAAGAAATTATTACTTTTCAATTTTATTTATTTTTTGTTACTTTTTAGTTTATTTTCCATTTAAGTTTATTTCTCCAAAGACAGATTCTTTCCCTTGACATTGTCCTTTGTATTCTTGGAAATAGTTTCACTTCATGACCATCTGTGTGACATTGACACACATCTCATGTTGTTATAGATATAATGAAGAAGAAAACAATAACACTTGTTCTGATTTTTTTTAATAATTTATTAAAGGACATTTATTTATAAATATCTCCAGCCTGCAGAAGGTTTATTTTGCAAACCAATTTAAGGTCACACCAACACCCTGAAACTCTCTATTAATTGTTTCTGAATTGTTTGCTCTCTCACTCTCTAATTCACTTTCCCTTTTGGTAGAGGATTTAACTTGACCAAGTTAAAATGGAGCACAACAACAGCAACATTTTTTGAGGTCGTTTAATAACCTTAAACCTTAGCCTTAACCTAAACCTTGAAATGAAAGTGGGAAAAACTACTACTACAACACGGATGTAACGTCCTTCTCCGGATGATAATAGCCTTCAGATTTACTCGGATATACATAAGTGCATGTTATGTATGTATGTGTATACATAGATGTGTATGTTTTTTTTTTTTTTTGGGAAGCAATACAAAAATAACTGAAATGCATTTTTTGGGGATATTTTTTGAAGGCTATTTTTGATTGCATTAGCCAAGGAAAATTTTCCAGGATACAATACAGTGAAACCATATCTCACATATCCTGAGCCACATATGGATGGTTGACAATTTCTAGCAGATCTTTGAGAGGAGATTTTACTGTAAATGCAGTTGGGTTTTTTTTTCTGACCAATGGGTGGGAGATAGTGGAAAAGATGCAAATTTTTTCGGATTTCTGAGAATTCCATATTTACCTTATGGTGGCTCACATATTGTTGGCGATGATGAATGGACCACTCGAATAGATATGCGATGATTGCATGAATGGCTATTGTGGGAATATGAAGGATATTTATGGTGATAGCCTTGGGCTGTTGGGGTGGATGATATGGTTACTTACTCTATTTGATTTCGGTGTGTCCTTTTTATGTTTTTGTTGTTGTTAAATCACAGCTCAACTATGGCATGTACATATATTTAGTAGGCAGGAGTTGTACCAAAGGATATACCAAAAATTCCAAGAAAAAAAAAAACTATTTTTCTAATAAACCAAAATTCCGATACGTAGATTTTTTTGTAACAAAAAAAAAATAAAAATATTTTCTTTAAACAATTTTTCGATACGTAGATATTGTAACGAAAAATATGTATTTTTTTCCTTTTTTTAATTACTTTTTTTCTTTCGAAATGTTTTTATTATTCGTTTGAAATGTTAATTTTTTCTCTTTAAAATTTCAATTTCGTTTCCGTAATATTTGTGTTTTTTTTTTTATAAAACTTTCATATTATTTTCTCTTTATGTGTGCAACAGCTTCTTTTCTTAACCAAACTCACAAAGAAATGCTTGAATAGTTCTATTTAATACTCATTTATTCTTCATCTCTTCTTTATTTTCTGTTATCCTAAATTTTTGTGAAATTTTTCTTTATTTTTTCACCATGGCAACATTGTTTAGGAACTTGTATTTTTTATATTTTTTGTAATTTATTAATTTATTTTCTTTAAATAAAAATAAATTTCTTTTTCCAAGAATTTAAATATTTTTTGGACTTCTTTTAGGGCTATTTTTATTAAATAAATCGTTCGTTTTTTATATTTTCCGTTTAATCGTATTCTCTAAACCGCTTCCTTAGAGTACCACTTTGCAAGTGTTTGTCATTGCATTTTGCAAAAATGCACAAAGTAATGCTACTGCTGTTGCTGCTGCCGTCTGTTGACCGTTATAGTGTGTTTTCTGCATGTGTAAACATGCAGGCGAAAGCCTAACACAATGCATTACAAGCTCTCTCAAATATCATATTCAACTCCCCCTTTCATTCTCTCTCTAACTCACCCACAACTATACTTCCGCTTTCTCTCTCTCTCTCTCGCTTACACACACACAAAGTATTTAAATAATTTCAAGTTCATGTACTTTGAATGATGAACAACACAGTAACCACAATACAAACACTTTCGCTCGCTCTCTCTCTCCTGATATGCAAACACACTCGTACATGTTTCCATGGCCAAGGTCAGTGTTGTAGTTCAGAGATTTAAAGAGATTACCTTGATGACCGACCAAAAACAAAACCAGAAGGAATAATAACGCATTCAAGGAGACTAGGAGACAAAATAAAATTAGGTTACATTGACCAAAGTACCCAGAAAAAAAAAACGACCAATAATAATAAAATCCTAATTGACTATAGAAAAACTCCAATAAACAATTCCTATAAATTAAAAAAAATCGATCAAATTTCTAAAATAATTTCTACTAAAAAAGGACCGAAAATCCCACAATTAAAATCTTCAAAAAATATGCCCAACAAGTTAACATAAACCGACCAAAAAAATTTTTAATACCTACCAACTTACAAAAATAATGAACAACAAAATATGCTGGTACTAATTTACCAAAAATAAAATCTTCTGCCTCTCAAGTTAACATAAACCGACCAAAAAAATCTGAAAAAAAAATTTAATACCGACCAAATAAAAAAAAACATAACAAACAAAAATGTTGGTAGTAATTTATTTTAATACACACATAATTAAAAAAATATAGAAATTATTTTACCAAATTTCTAAAATTGAATTTTACCGAAAATGTACCAAATTTCCCAAAATTAAAGCGATGAAAAATTAATTATTTTATTTATTTATTTATGCCAAATTTCGTGCAAATCGAATGATATAAAGGGACTTCGGTGCACCATTTACATAAAATCAGACGAAAAAACATAAAATTGGACGAAAATATATATGGGAGCTATATCGAAATCTGAACCGATTTTCTCGAAACTTAGCACACGTCGTTCTAGACCCAATTCAGTACGCTATATCAAATTTCGTGCAAATCGAATGATATATAGGGACATTAGTGCACCATTTACATAAAATCGAACCAAAATATGGTGCACCATTTACCTTAAATCTGAACCGATTTTTCCCAATTTCATTAGGGTTCGTCCTTGGGCCAAATAAATTAGCTGTGCCAAATTTTATCCAATTCGGATTATAAATGCGAACTGTACTTTGTTTACAATTTAACATCGACAGACAGACGGACGGACATGCATAAATCGACTTAAAAAGTGATTCTATGCATATTCTATCTCGTTGCTATCTCGTTTCCTTTTGCCTGTTACAAAGATATGCACAAAGACATAATACCCTGTACCACAGAGTGGTGAAAGGTATAATGAATTATTTTAGTTATGTCTAAAAAAAAATTCTAAAAATGAGATCGATCGAAAATCTATTAAAATATCTCAAATTATCCCCCCAAATTGACCAAAAATGAGCCCAAAACTTAAATCTGAAAAAAAAATACTACTAAAAGCGACCAAAATAATCAAAAAAGTCCAAATTGTCAAAAAATCATGAAAATGCCAGAAATAAATAATAATAAAAAATATTTTATATTTGATCAACGCTATATTTTCGCCCTCTAGTGTGATAATGGATTACTAAATAATATCGGAATACGTAACCACCTGTAAATATGTAAGTGTAACTCCCTCATCCAAGTACAAACGACAATATAATTGGTATCAATTTAACGGTCAACCACTCCTCTTGAGTCTACGTCCTTCAGGGGTAAATCTATACGCTTTAGAATACAAATTTTGCCATTTTTCACACAAAAGTCTTGGTCCAGGCATGCGTCTTCTCTGACCCGATTCCCGTCTCCTATGTTTGGGCCATAATTGCGGCCTCTGGAGCGACCAACTTAACTTTAGCCTAAATATTAAACGATCTTTACCAAAAACAATAGGGGTCTTCATTGGCCAGAACCCAGCAAAATGTCGTGAAGATTGGTGCATAACTGTGGCCTGTATCGTGTTTACTGAGTCTAGATCGATTCAGATAATCGAGATATGGCGATCGGTGTACTTAAAGGTGGGTCTAGGGCCAATATTACGCGGCGTTATAAACTCTTGGGGCTGCACAATGCTATAATACCCTGACAACATAGTTGTGTGGGTATACAAATCGTCCAAAAATAAAAAAAAACGACCAAGCTATTGCAATTGATAAGAAGAGAATTACGCAATTTTTATACCCTACACAACTATGTTGTCAGGGTATTATAGCTTTGTGCAGCCCCAAATGTTTGTAACGCCGCGAAATATTGGTCCTAGACCCACCTTTAAGTATACCGATCGTCTTATCTCGACTAGCTGAGTCGATCTAGACATGTGTGTCCGTCCGTCCGTCCGTCTGTCCATTATAATTTGTAAACACGATACAGGCCACAGTTATGGTCCAATCTTCACGAAATTTTGCATGTAGGATGGGTTCTGGCCAATGAAGACCCCTATTGTTGTTGGAAAAGATCGGTTAATATTTAGGGGATGAAATGGACCAAATACTAAATTTTTGTCGGTTTTTCTGGTCGCTCCAGAGGCCGCAATTATGGCCCAAACACCGCGAATTTTTGCATGGAGAAGGGGATCGGGTCAGAGAATAAGCATGCATGTTTTGATAAAGATCGGTCAATATTTAGCGGGTCAAATGGACCCTGACTTTTGTGTGAAAAATGACAAAATTTGTATTCTATGGCATACATATTTACTCCTGGAGGATGTAGACCCCAGGAGTAGATAGCATATCCAAGAGGAGTGGTTGGTCTTTAAATTGATACCAAATATAGCGATGTATCTACTCAGATGTGGGAGTTACAGTCAAATATTTACAGGTGCTTACGTATTCAGATATTATTCAGTAACCCATTACCACATTAGAGGGAGAAATATCGCGCTGATGGCTTTGACATTTTTCATGAAGTTCCAGTTATGGTCAAGAACAACGCCTACAATTTTCGGTGATGATCAGATTAAAATTTTGGGATGAAATGGACCGAAAACATAATTTTTTGTTTTCGAGTAGAGTATAATCCGAAAATCACAATACAACCCACCGTGAAGGTAATCTGGACAAGTAATTAGAAGGACTGTACTGAATATTCGAAAAAAGTAAGGAAGAGGTGTTGTTAACCTCTAATCGGACAAGAGGGGGCAAATATCACGAAATATTACTCAGACTCGGAATAAACATCCTCAGAAAGTTAGAGTTCGTGGTAGTCGTGTAGGGTATCGCATGGTCAGCCCCGTCCGACTATACTGCTCCGCTCACTGGTTTTATTTATAAAAAACCAACAAAATTTCTAAAAATCGACCAATAACACAAACATACCAAAAAAAAAATGCATACAATTTCATACTGTCCCACTTAGAAAAAAATCTTCAAAAAAGTTTTAACCGAAAAATAATGACTAATTACTAAAAAAATTGTCTGAAGTTTATATTATTATATTTTCCCAAATTCAAAAGAAATAAAGATAACCAAGAAGAAGAAGAAACCCAAATTCCGAAATTAAAAATTATACTCGAAAAAATTTCAAAAATTTTATTCTGACGTTTCATAATTTCGAAAAAATTCAAAAATTTTACTCTGACGTTTCATACCCAAATTCAAACGAAATGAAGATAACCTAGAAGAAGAAGAAACCCAAATTCCGAATTTAAAAATTATAATCGAAAAAAAATTATTCTTACGTTTCATACATCGGTAACTCTACAAAATCCTAAACCGCAATTCCTTCGTTCGCTCTCTCTTTAAAAACGCACGCACACACACACACTCTCTCGTAGCATATATGCACCTATTTTATTCATGGCCAAGGTATCATCAACAAACAAAAATATTCAAAGCCATTGCCGAACAATTCACCCAGTCATCCAGCCAGCCAAAAATATAGTAACAAAAACTGTAACACTTTCACAAGGCTATTCGTTGTTGTCCCATCACACAAGTCCAATGTCAATGATTAACGCACACACACACAACAGCCGAACAGCATCACAACATTTATGCACCGATTCCTGTGAGTGCACACACGCTGTTGGTGTATTTGAGTGTGAGAGTATGTTTGATTTCTGTACTCAATTAGGTATTGTTTTTGTTGTACCGTTGTGTGTCGTTTAATGTGAGTGTGGTGTGGAGTACATTAGACATTTCAAATTGTTCGTAAAGGGTGTTTATGTGTCGTATGAGTAATATTATGGAATTATTGCGTATATGCCATGAGGACGTTTTTAGAATGAGAATAAGAAACTATTTTTAAACCAGTGAGCGGAGCAGTATAGTCGAACGACCATACGATACCCTACACAACTATCACGAAGCTATAACTTTCTGCGGTTTAGATTTCCTTTACCGTGGGTTGTGTTTTGATAATTGTTTCCTATAGACCAACTCGAAAAAAATACAAAAAAAAATAATTTTCGGTCCATTTCATCCCAAAATTATTATATGATCATCATTGAAAATTATAGGCGCCGTCCTAGACCATACCTAGATCCTCATGGAAAATTTTAAAACGATCAGCGCTATATTTCCGCCCTCCAGTGTGATAATGGGTTTTTAAATAATAATTTAATAAATAAATAATTTAATAAATATTTAGGTAAAACTCCCACATCCGAGTACATACGACAATATAATTGGTATCAATTTAAAGGTCAATCACACCTCTTGCATATACTACCAAGTTATCTGGTCTAGGCCATTCAGGGGTAAATATATACGCTATAGAATACAAATTTTGTAATTTTTCACACAAAAGTCAGGGTCCGTTTGACCCGCTATATATTGACCGATCTCTATCAAAACAGGCATGCTTATTCTTCGGCCCGATCCCCTTCTCCATTTAAAAATTCGCGGTGGAGCGACCAGAAAACCAGACAAAAATAAATTTTTTTGTTCCATTTCATCCCCTATATATTAATCGATATTTACCAAAAACAAAAACAATTGGCCAAAACCCACCATAACTGTGGGCTGTAACGTGTTTACAAATTATAATGGACAGACGGACGGACGGACACACATGTCTAGATCGACTCAGCCAGTCTAGATATGACGATCGGTATACTTAAAGGTGGGTCTAGGACCAATATTTCGCGGCGTTACAAACTCTTGGGGCTGCACAAAGCTATAATACACTGACAACATAGTTGTGTAGAGTATAAAAATTCACGACTATGTTGGTAGTGGAAAATAATATGTTTATACCCTTCACCACACTGTGGTACAGGGTATTATGTCTTTGTGCATATGTTTGTAACAGGCAAAAGGAAACGAGATAGACCCATGGTTCTTTTTGAGAATATGCATAGAATCACTTACTGAGTCGATTTATGCATGTCCGTCTGTAGATGTTAAATTGTAAACAAAGTACAGCCACAGCTCATTTATTTGGCCCAAGGACGAACCCTGAAAGTGGGAAAAATCGGTTCAGATTTAGATATAGCTGCCATATATATTTTCGTCCGATTTGAGGTAAATAGTGCACTAAGTTCCTATAAATCCTTCGATTTGCACGAAACTTGGCATAGCGTAATGAATTACGTCTAGAATGATGTGTGTTAAATTTCGTAGAAATTGGTTCAGATTTAGATATAGCTCCCATACATATTTTCGTCCGATTTTATGTAAATAGTGCACCAAAGTCCCTATATATCCTTCGATATGCACGAAATGTGGCACAGTGTACTGAATTAAGTCTAGAACGACGTGTGTTAAATTTCTGTGAAAATCTGTTCAGATTTCGATATACCTCCCATACATATATTCGTCCGATTTTAAATAGTGTAAATAGTGTACCATAGTATCTATATGTCCTTCGATTTGCACGAAATTTGACATGCCGTACTAAATTAAGTCTAGAATGATGTGTGTTAAGTTTCGTGAAAATCGGTTCTGATTTAGATATAGCTCCCATATATATGTTCTTCTGATTTTAGGTAAATAGTGCTCCAAAGTCCCCATATATCCTTCGATTTGCACGAAACTTGGCATAGCGTACTGAATTAAATCTAGAACGATGTGTGTTCAATTTCGTAGAAATCGGTTAAGATTTAGATATAGATCCCATATATATGTTCTTCCGATTTTAGGTAAATAGTGCACCAAAGTCCCTATATATCCTTCGATTTGCACGAAATTTGGCATAGCGCACTGACTTAAGTCTAGAATGATGTGTGGTAAGTTTCCTGAAAATTGGTTTAATTTTAGATATAGCTCTCACATAAATTTTCATCCGATTTTAGGTAAATAGTGCACCAAATTCCCTATATATCCTTCGATTTGCACTTAATTCGGCTTAGCGTACTGAATTAAGTCTAGAATGATGTGTGTTAAATTTCGTGGAAATCGGTTCAGATTTAGATATAGCTCCCATATAAATGTTCGTCCGATTTTAGGTAAATGGTGCACCAAAGTCCTTATATATCCTTCGATTTGCACTAAATTCGGCTTAGCGTACTGAATTAAGTCTAGAATGATGTGTGTTAAATTTCGTGGAAATCGGTTCAGATTTAGATATAGCTCCCATATATATATTTTTCCGATTTTAGGTAAATAGTGCTCCAAAGTCCCCATATATCCTTCGATTTGCACGAAACTTGGCATAGCGTACGGAATTAAGTTTAGAATGATGTATTTTAAGTTTCCTGAAAATCGGTCCAGATTTAGATATAGCTCCCATATATATGTTCTTCCGATTTTAAGTAAATAGTGCACCAAAGTCCCTATATATCCTTCGATTTGCACGAAATTTGGCATAGCGTACTGAATTAAGTCTAGAATGATGTGTGTTAAATTTCGTGGAAATCGGTTCAGATTTAGATATAGCTCCCATATAAAAGTTCGTCCGATTTTAGGTAAATAGTGCACCAAAGTCCCTATATATCCTTCGATTTGCACGAAACTTGGCATAGCGTACTGAATTAAGTCTAGAACGATGTGTGTTAAATTTCGTATAAATCGGTTCAAATTTAGATATAGCTCCCATACATATTCGTCCGATTTTAGGTAAATGTTCACCAAAGCCCCTATATATCTTTCGATTTTATGGAATTGAATTTTGCAAGGCTTACTTACCTTAAACTCTTCTACCACCTCTTGATTTTAAAGACGAGTTTCAGACTTTTTTATTTTCCTTTATTTTAATTTTTTTATTTACTTTTTTATTAACATCTTTTTTTCTTCTTCTTCTTATTATTCCAGGAAAAAGATCAATACGGCAATGAGGTGCAACGTTTGGCACGTCCACTACCCGTTGAATATTTACTTGTCGATGTGCCAGCATCGACGCCGTTGCAACCGCAATTCACTTTCTCCAAATATGACAAACGACAACCATTCCCCGTGGAAAATCGTTATTTGGATGGTCACTTGCAGGACTTTAACGCCTTGAGCGCCTATCTATCCCAGTGGGATGATGAAGATTTCCTTGAAGCCATATCCGATTTTCATTTGCTGGTCTATTTGTTTAAAATGGATATGTTGCCAATGCGTCAGCATATGATGCCACTGCTGGAGGCGGTACGCAATAAGAATCCCAATATGGCCTATGCCTTTAAGAAGGAGGAGGTGTGGAAATTATTGGAATCGCTGATACAGGCCAGTTCAAGTGGTAGTGGGTAAGTAGATAAAATGCTTATTATTTAATAAAACAATAACAATTAATTTACCTTTTCTTTATTTCTCTTCTAGGGGCACCACAAGTTATCCCTCGTCATCCTCGTCAAATCGTGCTGGTGCCGGTGGCTCCTCATCCAATGCCATGGAAAGTTCTGGCATCGATGGCAACACCTGGACCTGTAATCATTGCACCTTTATCAATAGCAGTGAATTGTCATCCTGTGAAATTTGCTCTCTGCCCAGATAGATTTCCTTCCACCTCAACCACCACCAGATGAAGAAGAAGCGAAGCGAAATTTCAAAATTCCCAAAGTCTGCTAACTACTGTCATGAATAAATTTTCTGCAAGAAAATATCATCATCTACAACAACAACAAAAAAAAAGAGAACAGAATATTTGTGTATTTTATTTTGTTTATAAGAAAAACAATTCTAAATTAATTTTTCCTTTGTTTTTGTTTTATATTTTTTTTTTTTATTTCTAAATTTACCAGCATAACTTTCATGGAAATGGCTTTCTTAAGAAAAAGAATAAAAAAATAAATTATAAATAAAAAAAATTATACCACACACACACAACTACAGTTGCGCGTTTGATGTTGTAAACATTTTCAATATAGTTTTTTTTCTAGATTTATTTTAGCGAGAAAAAGTCAAATAAATTAAAAACATAAAATTTGTATAATTTTATTTTTGAAATTTATTTTGAAAAATTATTTACATATTTTTAATTTTTATATAAAAAGGAAAACAAGCTTAAAAAGTAGTTTTTTAATATTTCAATTAGGCTTTGAAGGAATAATCCAATTAAGGTTTCTGAATTAAGGTTTCTATAGGAAATCTTCAATTCAGCCTGGCTGAATTAAGGTTTCTATAGGAAATCTTCAATTCAGCCTGGCTGAATTAAGGTTTCTATAGGAAATCTTCAATTCAGCCTGGCTGAATTAAGGTTTCTATAGGAAATCTTCAATTCAGCCTGGCTGAATTAAGGTTTCTATAGGAAATCTTCAATTCAGCCTGGCTGAATTAAGGTTTCTATAGGAAATCTTCAATTCAGCCTGGCTGAATTAAGGTTTCTATAGGAAATCTTCAATTCAGCCTGGCTGAATTAAGGTTTCTATAGGAAATCTTCAATTCAGCCTGGCTGAATTAAGGTTTCTATAGGAAATCTTCAATTCAGCCTGGCTTAATTAAGGTTTCTATAGGAAATCTTCAATTCAGCCTGGCTGAATTAAGGTTTCTATAGGAAATCTTCAATTCATTAAGGTTTCTATAGGAAATCTTCAATTCAGCCTGGCTGAATTAAGGTTTCTATAGGAAATCTTCAATTCAGCCTGGCTGAATTAAGGTTTCTATAGGAAATCTTCAATTCAGCCTGGCTGAATTAAGGTTTCTATAGGAAATCTTCAATTCAGCCTGGCTGAATTAAGGTTTCTATAGGAAATCTTCAATTCAGCCTGGCTGAATTAAGGTTTCTATAGGAAATCTTCAATTCAGCCTGGCTGAATTAAGGTTTCTATAGGAAATCTTCAATTCAGCCTGGCTGAATTAAGGTTTATATAGGAAATCTTCAATTCAGCCTGGCTGAATTAAGGTTTCTATAGGAAATCTTCAATTCAGCCTGGCTGAATTAAGGTTTCTATAGGAAATCTTCAATTCAGCCTGGCTGAATTAAGGTTTCTATAGGAAATCTTCAATTCAGCCTGGCTGAATTAAGGTTTCTATAGGAAATCTTCAATTCAGCCTGGCTGAATTAAGGTTTCTATAGGAAATCTTCAATTCAGCCTGGCTGAATAAGATTTTCTATAGGAAATCTTCAATGCAGACTGGCTAATTGAGCCAAAAAAATTAGTCGATATTTAAAATATCTTTGAACGTTGACATAATGCTAACTTTTTGCTTATATATACGTGTATGTATTGGCAAAATGTCATACAACTTTAGAATTCCCCCGAACCATTTGTGCGCGATTTATGAACATCGGTTAAGTAGTCGCTGAGTTAGTTGCATTTGAATTCAACGATGTTCCGAAATATATATGCTGTTCGATACTGGGCACCTATTACCTGTAAATGATAAAACCATACAAAAATTGATTTATTAAAAACAGCAATTTTTCTTTCTGTTCGTGATGGTTTATTTGTAAAGAAAATTGTAGCATACTTTTAGGCAAAACAGAATTTGTGAAGGTTATGAAAAAATTGCCGTTTAAAAAAACAATTTTTGTGTGAGTTTTAATTTTATTCTAAGGATTCAGAATTAATTTTCAATTTCCAGATCTTTTATACATTTTTAAAAGTCCTAATTTTTTTAGCTGAATATTCCATTATCATTTCTATTCAGCCAAGCAGTATACATATATGTATTAATTTATTTTATATATTTAAAAACAACTTGAGTAAACACAAAAAGAAGAAGCTTAAATCGATAGAATGATGAAATTTATAGGTTATGTTGTAGCATTGTAATACTTTACTACTACTTTTATTATACTACTTACTATAAACAAAAATATATGCCTAATAAAAATTACGAAAAAATAAATAAATCTTTTGTGGTAAATAAAATGAAATGGATTAAAAAAAACAAAAATTGTTGTTTGAATTTTGATAAGGAACCTCGGATATATGAATTGAATTCAGCACGTCTGAATATTTTTATATAGAGAAACTTTTATTCATACAAATCCGCAAAAATATATTTCTATATAAAAAATTAATTTCAATCAGCCGAATTTTAATTTTCGATTTCAGAAAATTGCAACTAAATCGTTATACCAGATATGCTTTCTCCAGTACAACCCTATTTCCAGTCAGTCAGCCAGTCAGTACTTTTCCCAAATTTACCTACTTGTGCATAATGTTGTTGGAGTGGAAGTTTCTATCAAGTCTACTTGGAAAATTAATTCGGAAACAAATTTAAAATATTTTTAAATTTTTCATTTATCGAAGTACAAACGAAATTGTCTGTGCCAATTATATTTTGGAAAAGAAAACTGCAAAATTTTACGGTAATTGCTCTTCCTTGTAATTTTTTTCTCACAAATAAATCAATTTCTTTGATTTCTAGTGGAAATTATATTGAAATCAATAAAAAGTGTAAACAACAACAAAAATGGCTTTACGTCTGCCTCTCAACAAAATTACCCACGAGATTGTAAAACCAATGATGTTAACCAAGACAATATATCGCAATAGATCGAATTTAAGTAAGTGAAAAAAGAATAAAATTTTGTACTGTTTCTACAGGAAATCTTCAATTCAGCCTGACTGAATTAAGGTTTCTATAGGAAATCTTCAATTCAGCCAGGCTGAATAAGATTTTTCATAGGAAATCTCCAATTTAGCCTGGCTGAATAAGATTTTCCATAGGAAATCTTCAATTCTGCC
>NW_026877077.1:0-21463 GCF_032173495.1 Musca vetustissima | reverse complement strand
TTATGTGTGGTTACTTACTGACTAGTACGTATTGCTATCAACCATATTTTGGTTCCTTGGTGCATTAAATAACTTAAAATCAATCTACTTATAATAAACGGGGACTATATGTAAATCTCAACAAATTTTACAAAACTTTAGCACACATTAATCTGGACTGAATTCAATACGCTATGCCAAATTTCGTGCAAATCGGAAGATATATGTGGACTTTGGTGCACCATTTACATTAAATCGGACGAAAATATATATGGGAGCTATATCTAAATATAAACCAGTCCAAACTTGACAGATAACTCTTAGGCTCAATTCAGTACTTTATGTCAAATTTCGTGCAAATCGAAAGATATACAGGGACCATTTACATGAAATAGGACGAAACTATATATGGGAGCTATATCTAAATCTAAACCGAAACTTGGCAGACATCACTGCAGGCTTAATTCAGCACCTTATGCAAAATTTCGTGCACATCGAAAGATATATGTGGACTTTGGTGCACCATTTACATTAAATCGGACGAAAATCTATGAACCGATTTTTCCAATTTCACGAAACTTGGCAAACAAATGACCTGTGCCAAATTTCATTGAAATCTGATTATAAATGCGACCTGCACTTTGTTTACAATTTAACACCTACATACGGACCGGACATGCATAAATCGACTTAAAAAGTGATTCTATGGGAGCTATATCCTTTTGCCTGTTACAAACATATCCACAAAGACAATAACACCCTGTACCACATGGTGGTGAAGGGCATAAATATAATACATTTTAAACATTTCTAGTATAGGAGGTTCATATCATATTAGCACATATCATATTTTCAAAGCCCAATCAGAATGAATTAACAATGGGTAGCGTAAGGATGCGTTCACAAATGAAATTTAACGTTGACAAGATTCTGTTTGAAACCCCTTATATTGGACTTAATGAAATGCCGAAAATTGATATTGATATCAAAATAGTTTTAAAACATTCAAAATACCGAAAATAGTGCGGTACTTGTGTATCGGGGTCATGATAATTCATGGACCTATGTTTATCTGCGAAGATGTATTTCAATCTCCGAAATAAGTTGAAAATACCGTAAATGAACTCAAACTACCAAAAATGTTCGACTTATGGGCATGTCAGACTTGGAATGTGCGCACGTTGTACAGAAAAGCCGCAGTTTTCGCTTTGGCAGATGTACTAAAGAAGTGCAGGAAATGTGATGGAAAGTGATAGGCGTAAGTAAATCAAGCGATTACGCACTGTATTACAGCTGCCATGAAACGAGACATGGATTTGGCTGCGGATTTATGATTAAAAGGAGAATAAAAGACCTCGGCTCCAGATTCACTCCAGTAGATTAATGAATTGCTATAATCCGTATAGAAAGCGAAGTTCTTGTTACATCAGGTTTATTTTGCGCCCATGCTCCGACGGAAGACAAAGATGAACAGATCAACGACATTTTTACGAGCGCCTAGAAACAGCATATGACCGCTGCCCTGGCCATAACATTAAAATTCTGCTAGGAGATTTTAATGCAAAAATCGGAAGAAAAATATCTTTGGCCCCACCATAGAAAAATTCAGCCTTCATGAAGAGATCATCCGACAACGTCATCAGGTTGATTGACTTCGCGGCAATAAACATGCAAAGGATACATCTCGTATACACAAGGCCACCTGGATTTCTCCTGATCAAGCAACGAGAAATAAAATTGATTATGTTGTGATAGACGTATGGCATGCACCCATGTAGACGTTCGATCGATCCGAGAAGCGAATATCGATTCGGACCACTACCTTATAGCAGCCAAGTTTCGCACTTGTCTTAATGTTGCAGCAAATGTGCGATCTATTACAACACGGAAACTCGACGTCGATAAGCTACAAACACCACAGGTAGCCGAGGCCTATTCCGCTCAACTTACCCACCTGCTTGACGAAAGCACTCCTTGCCCCGATAATAGTATAGAAACACAATGGCAAAAAATTTGCCAACTTCCTGCAAACTGCAGCAAAAGCAACACTTGCCTACCAAAAACCTCCACCAGGAAACCCATGGTACGATCAGGAGTGTCGTAATGCAACTTATGTGAAAAAAACGCAGCGTATAGGGCAACCCTCCAGACAGTAGCAACACGTAATGTAGAGAGAATTATCGCGAGGAAAGGAGAGAGGAAAAACGTATTCTGAGAAAAAAGAAGGAGAAAATAGAAAAAAAACGTGAGCGTGAGCGGATGGAAATATACAGGAAAAATGAGACAAAAATGCCGGAAATTTTACCAACGATTAAAACACCAAAACGAAGAAGAAAATCTGGTGACAGATACAGGTTGAGGAACTGGAAGGACATTTTGAAAAACTTCTTGTGTCAAATAGTGACGGTGAAGAAGACACCTCAGAACCAATAAAAAATTACGGTATAAAGTGTATACCACCTAGCCAATATGAGGTCAGAATAGCAATCAGACCTGGCAAATCCACCATTGACCAGAGTGAAAATCTGTACAACCACATATTAAATCCTGGAAATGACACGTCGACACATTCCATCTATTTGTCGACAGTCCTATCGGTTCAGAGGTGTTTAGAGCCATGTCTGCGTTTGGTATTCCTGCAATATTAATACGGCTATGCAGGATAACTTTAACTGGCACAAAGTCAGCAGAACGGTCAGCAGAAGAACTGCGCCTGGGAATCTTTTTTATGCTGGGCTTATGGAACAAATATTCTGTCACACTCCAGCTAAATATGTAAGTCGGAAGATATATATCATCGGTCCACTTCCGTTTCAGTCTTCCATATAAGGGGAAAATATTTACATTCCATATGAAACGTATAGAATGTCCAACATGATCCACTAATGACCCATAGTGCGGTGCGGTTCAATATTGGCATTCCGGCATTCTTCATAGAAAATGTTTTAATATATATCCACGACATAACACGCATAATAAGATTCCGCCCATATTTCGGTATGTTAAAGATCCTACAGGTATATAGGTATATTCGAATGCCGATCTCATGGTGGAGGATGTAACATATTTAGTAGAAAGATTTCCTAATGAAAATCTGTGTGAATTGTACCTATTGAGAATCAAAATATCAAATTACACCCTCCGTAAGCACTGAGGGCTACACCTGACCCCTATGAAATGGACTAAGAACTTTATGTTTGTCTATTTTTCTGTTCGTTCAAGAGCCTACAATTAGGACTTGAACATCACGATATTTTACACGGAGAAGGGGTATGCTATAAGCACGACACTTTTCATGATAATCGGTCAATATTTAGCGGGTCAAATTGGTCAAGTTTTTTGTGTGAAAAATGGCTAAATTTACATTGTATGGCGTATATATTTACTGCCGAAAGTCATTGACCCGAAAGGAGTTGTTGATCTTTAAATTGATACCATGTGTATGTACTTGAATGTAAGAGTTATAATTAAATATTTACAGGGGTCTACATACTAAATAATCTTATTTTGTTAGTAAAGAGTGATTTGTTAAGAGCTTGATAACTTAAAAAAACGCATAAAATTTGCAAAATCTCATCGGTTCTTTATTTGAAACGTTAGATTGGTCCATGACATTTACTTTTTGAAGATAATTTCATTTAAATGTTGACCGCGGCTGCGTCTTAGGTTGTTCATTCGGAAAGTCCAATTTTGGCATTTCGGCCGGAATAGCCCGAATTTCTTCGGAAATGTTGTCTTCCAAAGCTGGAATAGTTGCTGGCTTATTTCTGTAGACTTAAGACTTGACGTAGCCCCACAATAAATAGTCTAAAGGCGTCAAATCGCATGATCTTGGTGGCCAACTTACCGGTCCATTTCTTGAGATGAATTGTTCTCCGAAGTTTTCCCTCAAAATGCCCATAGAATCGCGAGCTGTGTGGCATGTAGCGCCATCTTGTTGAAACCACATGTCAACCAAGTTCAGTTCTTCCATTTTTGGCAACAAAAAGTTTGTTAGCATCGAACGATAGCGATCGCCATTCATCGTAACGTTGCGTCCAACAGCATCTTTGAAAAAATACGGTCCAATGATTCCACCAGCGTACAAACCACACTAAACAGTGCATTTTTCGGGATGCATGGGCAGTTCTTGAACGGCTTCTGGTTGCTCTTCACTCCAAATGGGGCAATTTTGCTTATTTACGTAGCCATTCAACCAGAAATGAGCTCATCGCTGAACAAAATTTGTCGATAAAAAAGCGGATTTTCTGCCAACTTTTCTAGGGCCCATTCACTGAAAATTCGACGTTGTGGCAGATCGTTCGGCTTCAGTTCTTGCACGAGCTGTATTTTATACGGTTTTACACCAAGATCTTTGCGTAAAATCTTCCATGTGGTCGAATAACACAAACCCAATTGCTGCGAACGGCGACGAATCGACATTTCACGGTCTTCAGCAACACTCTCAGAAACAGACGCAATATTCTCTTCTGTACGCACTGTACGCATTCGTGTGGTTGGTTTAATGTCCAATAAAGTAAACTGAGTGCGAAACTTGGTCACAATTGCATTAATTGTTTGCTCACTTGGTCGATTATGTAGACCATAAAGCGCGAAACACATTTCGAACCGAACACTGATTTTGGTAATAAAATTCAATGATTTGCTAGCGTTGCTCGTTAGTAAGTCTATTCATGATGAAATGTCAAAGCATACTGAGCATCTTTCTCTTTGACACCATGTCTGAAATCCCACGTGATCTGTCAAATACTAATGCATGAAAATCCTAACCTCAAAAAATCACCCTTTATTATCATTACCACACTGGAGGGCGGAAATGTAGAGCTTATGGATAGGAAATATAGCTTGAGGTTCCATTTATGGTATTGTACGACGCCTTTAATTTTCGATTATGATCAGATGATATTTCGGGGATGCATTTTATCGAAAACTTTTTTCTTACTCCGGGAAAACATGATTCGAAAAAGATGCCGCAAAGGAGCTCTTAATATAGCGAAGTATTACCCAGGATCGAAATATAGATCTGCTGAAAGGGTAGTTGGTAGGGTATCATATGTTCGGTCTTGTCAGTATTGATTTGGGTTTTTGGTAAAATTTTCTACGAAAATCGTTTTATTCTCCTATATATATATTCTTATTTATCTATGGAATACATAATCTTCCGTCCTTAATTTATTGAACCGTACTCATCGCAAAATTTTGATTTTTAATGTATATTCTACAATTATGTTGGTCATAACATTTTAGTCATAGTTATCATGGAGTAGGGCATTGAATTGTCGACTCTTTCCAACTGTTTACTTGTATTCCAATCATTATGTAGTGTATAAGTAAGTTGGTCTCGGTTAACTTAAAACTAATCACTTATTGCCTTTAAATTTCCAATACAACTTAAATGCCGCCTTAAACTGTCTACCCACCACAATTGGGAGGGTGTTACCTCAAAAGATTAGAGTAGTGCGAAAAAACCGTCCACCGTCGTCTTAATTGAACCGTAGAATAGAGAAAGATTGTGTTGCTAGAATTAACACTTTTTGTTGGCCACGATTTGGCCAAATTGAAGCAGGCAGCAGCAGCTGTTAATGCCATGACGCTGGAATTGCTGATAGGAACAACAACCCGACTGACCGTATTGAAAACATTGATGGTGGTGGCGGAATTGCTTGGTTTGTTGGCTGGCTAACTGGTGTGGCATGTTGAAATATTTTAGCCTTAAGATATTTTTGTGGCTTAAATAGAATGAACACAAACAAAAAAGCAAATCTTGTGTTACCAATAACCATGATTTTGTTCACCCATTTGCCATTAGGTGCAACCACATGTTGAGATATAAATTGTTGCAGTTACATTTAGTGTTGCAATACTCAGATGGCAAAAACTATTTATTTGATTTTAAGTATTCAAATGAACTCACACACAAATTTGCAATAAAATTTGGCCATGAAAAATAAACGAGATTTGTATATGTTTCTAAAGCGTTTGTTTGCTAATGAGTTGGCTAAACTAGATTTTTTTACAACTTGTGTGGTGGAGGTTTGCAAATGTGTATGCAGATTTTTATTAAATACTGTGTGAATGAAAATAGTTAATGTTTACGTATGTATCTCCTATACATATAATTCGAATTAAGTTCATATAAATATTTTATTGGATATATTTATAGTTTTGGGAATTGATCCATTATATTTATCATTGGCACATAAATTGATGACTATAAGAGCAGCAGGCTGCAGTATTGATGTGGGTTTTGGCAATTAGATATGACACGAATTTTTGTTTCCTACTTCCTATTTTTTTCTCGCCTTTGCAAAACTATTCTTGTGGTATCTTCCACATTTGTATGAATCAACCTTTATTATAGTTAAGCTTATATGTGTAGATAGCTAATATGACAGATATGTGAATTCTCAGAATTTTTATTTAATGGTGAAAGTCAAGAACCGATTGTTAAATCAATGCTAGCTTAGGACCATGCTAATGTAGTCATTCTAAATTGTTCACGTAAAGATTTTGACGACACTAAATGCTATTTGACTCCCCTCAAAAGAGGATAGACTGGAATTCTTATTGCAAGTTTATTTGCACCCAAAAGTGTGTAATTCCAGGAAATATTTGTCCTAGGCGTTCCTTTTGGAATACCGAACATATTCAGACTAAGTCGAAATCCATTCTTCTGTCAATTTTAATCGAAATACAGTCCGCAGTGATGACTCGAGCATCACGAAACTTCACAAGGGGAAAGTTACCAGACCAGCGTATAATTATGACTGCGTTTTTTATGGCCGATCAGCGGGTTTTGCAGGTCAAATGGCACAAGACATTTGTATAATTGGTATCAATTTAAAGGTCAACCACTCCTCTTGGATATACTGCAAACTTCTCGGGTCTATATCCTTCAGGAGTAAATATATATGCCAGAGAATACAAATTTTGTCATTTTTCACACAAAAGTATGGGTCCATTTGACCCGCTAAATATTGACCAATCTTTATCAAAACAGGCATGCTTATTCCTTTTCCCGATCCCGTTCTCCATGCAAAATTCGATGTTCTGGCCATAATTGCGGCCTCTGGAGCAACCAGAAAAACCGAAAAAAATTTAGTATTTGGTCCATTTCATCCCCTAAATATTAACCGATCTTTCCCAAAAACAATAGGGGTCTTCATTGGCCAAAACCCATCCTACATGCAAAATTTCGTGAAGATTTGTCCATAACTGTGGCCTGTACCGTGTTTACAAATTATAATGGACAGACGGACGGACGGACACACATGTCTAGATCGACTCAGCTAGTGGAGATATGACGATAGGTATACTTAAAGGTGGGTCTAGGACCAATATTTCGCGGCGTTACAAATTTGTGGGCCTGCACAAAGCTATAATACCCTGACAACATAGTTGTATAGGGTATAATGAAGAAGGACTTTATGCGCAGGCTATGTGGAAACATAGATCTATACTGATGTACACTTTTTGGTGGGACCCTCTGAAAACATATGTAGTTATGCCAAATACGTGAAAAATAATACGAAATAAAATAATATCGATTTATCGTTATTGGGGACCCCACCTTAAATCTTCTGAACAAATCGTATCTTGTGATAATTGGAGTCTGGTTCAATAAGTTAAGGACGAAAAGGACATACAAGCAACAAAGATATAAGGACGAATTTTTCAACAAAAAATCTCATTCCATTTTCTGAAGAAATGTAAACTCAAAAAATACATGCAGTAGCTACAACTCAAGATTTGATGCTATCTCTTCAAGTAAAATAGCTTCGCCAGACAAAAAAAAAGAAAATAAAAATAAATAAATAAAATTTAATTGTCGAAGTTGCGGAAGTATCTGTAGTCCTTATTTCAAGTAAACAATCTAAGAAAAGAGAAAATAAATATTTTTACAAACATTCGATTCACTTCGCTAAACAGATGATGACTATTCAATATAGATTCAAAATCCAATGGGAATCTTCATCACTTTTGTGGCAAGGATAACTCTTAAGATTGATGTTGATTATAATTCGTCTCCAATTTTTAAAAGGATAAAATGGTCATTTCAGAGTTTTTTTCCTTTTATCCTGGAACAAGCCAAGCCGAACCAGTGTTTTCATTTCTTATAATTTTTGATGATATTGACTTGATGTTAATTATTTTCGATTAGCTCTTGTTTCAGTCCAATGAAATACATATTTTTCCATTAATCAAAACTCTAATCATGTAACTGACATTGTCTACGATTAAAAATTATTTTCACTCAATATTGATGTGGCGATAAATTCTCGTCATTAGGGTGTTCAAAAATTGTATAATTTGGCTTGATTTACAGCATTCAAAAACACCCTTTCAATTTGGCGGCATTATTGATGCAATAACATTGGAAAAAATGGGCAAACAAATTGGAAATTGTTACATGGGTTTCTTTATACTATTTTTTTTTCTTTATAATACAAAGCCATGGCCTAAATGTCTAACACAAATCGAAAATAAATACAATACAAGAAAATCGCTTTGTTGTAAACAGGAGCCTGCCGTGTTTTAATTAGAAGCTCTATAAACTTTAATTATAAAAAAATAATGATTTTCGGGCCAAACGTAAACATGGAAAAGCAAACGACGGACATGAAGTGAATGTTACATGTTTCAGGCCAATGGCCGACATTTGGACAGCCAAAGCTTCACATTTTGATGAATAAGCCGACCACTCTGTGAATTGCCTTCTGATTGTTGGCTAATATGCAAAAAAACTCGAAGTGAGTGTTTGCTGCTGCTGCCGTTGTTGCTACATCCCAACAATTGTTTGATTTATTGTAAATTTTTGGTAGTTCACCATTCCGCATTCGAATGGGCTACTCTTCGTGTAATGTTGTGTTGTAACTTTGATTTGATTGGATTCTCAGATATCCCACAGCTTTTGATGATTTGAGCGTGTAAACTTATGTTAGCTACTTCTTCTTCCTGATTTTGTTGTCTTGTTTTGTGCTTTTTTTATTTTTGCTTAACAAGGTAACAAGGAAATACAAAAACAAAAAAATTTAATTAAGACACATTATGGCGCATCGAATTTAACTGGGAATGCTAATATGTGAAAAAATCGATTTGGTATGTGAGACCTTCTGAAAAGTTCATAACGAAATTTGCCTTGTTTAGAGACTCAGATCGAAAACCTCTTTAGCTGAGGATTTAAACAACGTTACTGTAAAAATTCGAATACTTCTGTTTCCTTTCTCATTAGTCAACTACCTATTTTAACGTCCAGAACTTGCAAATAAACCAATTAAATAACGATCGGTATTGCCGACAGATATAGACCCTGTAATATTATACACTTATACTAACTTGTGTATGGTGTTCTGCTTTGAGGGGTCTAAGGAGTAACTGCTTAGTGTCGTGGTTGGGCAATATTCACAGAAGTCCCCATGAAGTATATAAAAAACTTGACCAGAATAAAATTCTAGGTCGATTTAGCCAGCTCTGTTGAAATCGTGAAGGAGTGGAACGATGGGCCCCATTTACTGATAGGTTTGGGCAAACTTTAAGCCATATCGAATAGTTCGTTCGCATGATATTGTAAAATAATTTTATTAACAAAATGTTGACCAGATGAATAGGGCTGATTTATACTTAATCGAATTTAATTTAAGCTAGGAAAAACTTTAATGATGTGCAAAGTTGGATTCAAATCGATTACTATCTTCGAAATTTATAGTGCGTACCAGCCAGAAATACTAACGGACGGGCATTTGTTATTCACTCCAAATTGTCTACGGGTTTATCCAAAGACAATTGAGTTCTAAGACCAATATGCCATAGCAAAATGTGTATACCCTAAGGTTGCCAAATTCCGATTCCCAAAAAGCCGAACATTGGAGTTCAAAAGTTGGACAAAACGAAACAGACTACTTAAAAAAGTAAAAATGCTGTTAAGTTCGAGCAGACCGAACTTCTTTTATCTTACACCATGAGATGGACATTCAATATATCGAGGCTTTTATATGAGGGTATGCTATGGATTTTTTTCGGGGGAAGGTTTGGCACCCAATGCGAATTATAACTAGTAAGGAAAGTAATAAAATCGGACTGGGCCGACCATATGATACTCTTCACCACTTTGGGTATATTTTACATATGTATCCTAACAGACGACGCGTTTTGTTATAAATCTATATCTGAACCGATTTCAGGGAAAGTTGCCAGAGACTAATGTATATAACATCAGTATGTTGTGTCAATCGGCCTAGCTATGGATCTTTTCACGAAGCTTAGCAACATCATTCTAGGACCCTATACCAAAATTCGTGCAAATCGAAAGATTTATAGGGTCTTTGGTGCACCAATTACCTTAAGTCGGATGAAAATGCATATGGGAGCTATATCTAAATCTGAACCGATTTTCACGAAACTTGGCGGACATCATTCTAGATCTTATTCATAACTTTGTGTCAAATATCGTGCACATCAAAAGATTTCCAGGGACTTTAGTGGACTATTTACCTAAAATCGGGCGAAGCTATATATGGGAGTTATATCTATATCTGAACCGATTTTCTCAAAACTTTTCACACCTCATTCTAGACTTAATTCAGTACACTATGCCAAATTCCGTGCAAATTGATATATATATATAGAGACTTTGGTACACCATTTACATTATATCGGCCGAACATATATTTGGGAACTTTATCTTAATCTGAACCGATTTTCAAGAAATTTTACACACATCATCCTTGACTCATGTCAGTACAGTATGCCAAATTTCGTGGAAATCGAAAGATATATAGGGACTTTGGTGAACCATTTACATTAAATCGGGCAAAAATATATATGGGAGCTATATTTAAATCTGAAACGATTTTCAAGAAAGTTTACACACATAATTCTAGGTTCAATTCAGTACGCTATGCCAAATTTCGTGGAAATCAGAAGATATATAGGGACTTTGGTATACAATTTACATAAAGTCGGGCGAAATAACTTAACATTGACAGACAGACAGACAGACGGACGGACGAACGGACATGCATAAATCGACTTTGCATATTCTCATAAGGAACCATGTGTCTATCCCGTTTGATTTTGCCTGTTACAAACATATGCACAAAGACATAATACCCTGTATCATAGTGTGGTGAAGGATATAAAACAATCGTAGGTACAGTTATATATAGGCTAACCTAAAATGTGGATCAATATTGATACTATTTTGTATTTTTATTTGATAACCAACGAGAACCCAAAATTCCAAATAACAGCGGTTGAAAAAGTAAACTAAATATCGAATATTGGGATAATACAAAAAACGTAGATCGGTATATTCCTTTTCCCGGCCATTATCTTTCCAGGAGTAGTTCCACTTTATGTGTAAGATATCAAAACCCAATTTATATCATACACAACTATGCTTTGCGTGGCGCAAAAGTTTGTAACTCCGCCAAAATATTATGGGCCAATCTTCACGAAATTTTGCATGTAGGTTCGGTTCGAACAAAGAAACCTCCTATTGTTTTTGTTCATTATCCGCTAATATTTTGGGGATGAAACTTTAGAGGCCACAATTATATCCCAAACATTTTGAAATTTTCTACGGAAAAGGAACTACATCATGTTTTTTCGTAACTATCGGTTAGTATTCAGCGGGTCAATTGGACTCAAACTTTATTTGAAAATTTTAAAAATTTGCATTCTATGGCGTATATATTTACTTAAGTTGTCAGTATATCCAATAGGATATCCAATTATGTGGCTGTATGTACTTGGATAGGGCAGTTATACGTAAATATTTACATCGATCTACCTATTCGGATATTGTTTGGTATTATCATTATCATACTATTTGCCGGAAAGTTCCAGTTATGGTCAATGACGACGATAATAGGGGAATGAAATCTATCGAAAATATTATTTTTTGGTTTTCTAGTCGCTCTTTATGCTAATATTAAGAACCGAACATCATAAGTTTAATACAGTGAAGACGATCTGGCCAACTAATTAGAATGGCTGTTTTTACGCCGGAAAAACCTAATTCGGTAAAAATGCCAGTGTAAGAGAGAGGAGCTGGTGACCTCTAATTGGTTGGCAGGTTGCAAATTTAACAAAATATTGCCCAGGCTCGGAATATAAATTGGCAGAAAGTTAATGGTTGTTAAAGGTAGTTGTGTAGGGTATCATAGACCGGAGAAGTTGTACAGTTTATCTCACTGGATATCCAATTATATGACTGTCCTTGGTGAACATTATCCAACATGATGTATAATAAGCAAATCAAAAGTCAACGATGGTATGTCAATACATAGAACGCATATTATGAAGCCGCTTATTTCAGGTATTTTGGGGTCCTCTTTTGTTATCTAATTGAATTGGCTGTAATTTGACATTTTGGTTTCTTACAGGAAACTATGGACCAACAATAGTGTTTTGGTACCATTATAGACTATATAAAAAATGCAACCGGCCGAAAATAACTTCTTGATATTTCTAGACATTTTCTTCACTATATTCAAAAAATTATTTCATTTATGAAAAAACTTAATGACTTTTTGCATCATCAATTAATCACAACAGAACAATGCCCACTCAATAAACGGAGCGAAATATGTCGATGTATGTAGAAGTCAATTAACCAAATATAGAAGTTTGAAACATTCCTAACAAGAGTACTCATAATGATAAAAAACCACATAACAAAAAGATTACATTTAATAAACCCCCAAAACATTTTCCATTAACAAACTTTATGTTTTGTTCGGCTGTTTGATTCGATGGCGATAAAAGAAATAGCCACCAAAAAAATTATTTTTTTCGGACAATCGACATTCAATGAACGAGATCGCCACCACGTAGCATGATGAATTTCATGCCTATTGGACACTTGTTGATATTGTCCGCCTGATTGTCCGTCTCAGAGAGCCTAAAGTCTAATCAATTAGAGTCTACCAGAAAAAATATAAATGGTCATGCAACATCACATTTGATAGAAGATTAATTTTTTGTTGTCCGAAAAAAGCGAAGAAACACAGAATACAACAAATGTCGGTGCGGTTGATGTTATTCTTTGTGTGTGTGTAATAGTCATTACATTGAACACCAACACTACTTGTCTGTTTGTCGGATGTGTGCATGTGTAGAACATGACAGTTTCTTAATGATTCAAATAGGTACATTAAATAAATGGTTATTTTTTCGTTTTATGTCGGTTAGAGCTAAGTTGATCATAGGGATATTTTTTATTATTACCCCATTGATGTTATTTTGGATACCTACATTGGATGAATTTCGTATTCTATGAGTCGGAGTAGGATAATTTTGCTGTAGTCTGTGTCGGAAGAAATAACTCGACACCGAACACAAAATAAATTCCCAAGAAGCTCCATAAGAAATATAAATTAGTAAAAATTGTCCTGTCCAACTTTTTAAAGACATTGTCAACAACGCGAATTAATTCTTCTTAAAAAAGTCGTACTTTAAAGATTATTTGAATAATGGAACCGAACATGTATATAAAATTCTCCTTCGATTTGACTTAACCCTAAATAACTGGACATAACAAAAAAATCATCCATCTCTGTAGTTTCTAAAGTCCACCTTTAATGTAATCATGTTTATTACATTAGTCCAGCAAACGCTGGCTGCCACGCATGCGCTTGACGTTTGCGAGACCATGGAACGTCTGCCACAACAAGTTGCCATTAAAGGATATGACAGGTCTTCTTAAGTTTTTCTGGCATTTTGTATTCTTTCTTTGACATACGCACTGCTGCTGCAGACCAAGCGAAAGCTGTGCCATCACCAACACCACCACCATCACACACACATACACACTAAAAAAGCGAAGTGAAGCGCACATAAAATCAATCACAGAAGCGCAGATGTGCCAACATCATTTCTGAGAAACACGAGACCTTTACATGAATGAATGAAATTAAGTGACGTTTGCGGCATTTATGATAATCACGTTCGCTGTGTTCTGCACTCTGTGTGTGTGCAATGGATTGGCGTTTTTCTTCAAGTTATGTCGTGGTCTTCATCACTCTTCACTCATGTTGTTTCACTGTTAAACTGGAATATGTGATCGATCATATTTCTGCAATGTGGTGCAGTCGATTCATTCAGTTTGAAAATTTATTAAGTTGATATCATTTCTGGTATTCTGTCGATTGATTTATTCTTTCGGTTTATTTTTTTGTCAATATTCTGGTTTTTGGTGAATGCTAAACTTTGGGAACATTTTCACCTGGACTGTGTTTTGGGTGTATGTATATGTGTGAGTGATCTGAACGTGTCATTATTTTAAAAGCAAAAGAAAAGGATATTTTTTGATTACAATGCAATAATTTTGTCAATGTTACTCGTTTCTATGTTGTTGTATTTTTATATAACAATTTCTAAAAAAATATAGAATTCTAAGATATCTTTGAATTGTTTTATCCTGTAGCTAACATTTATTGAGGATTCTAAATTTTATCAAGGAATTATAGCCACTTATGAATTAATTTTTACAAAAAATCTACCAATAATTATAGATTATTTATTTCATCTGAAATATATGATCAATATGTAGTTTTGTGGGATCATTAAGGGCCGGACAATCTTATTCTTTTGTGAACGGAATATTTAAAATTTGATGAACTGCCAGTCTATTTTTTTGGAAAACACTTTATTTTCCAGGCGAACGGTACATATGTCCGATTTTATCCAAAGTGTGCACAATTTAATATATATTTAAAATATAAATTATATTTAAAGATGGGAAAATTGTACCTCCTCCAATGACAAAATGACCAAAGTGTGCTGAAAATTAGTCCTACAGTATCATGCGAAGAGATCATCCGATTTAAACCAATTGCCACTCATTCGAGTAGCTCCTCCACAACAAGTTAACATTTTGATGCTGACATTTTGAAGCTCGATTTTGAGTGTTTTTTGAATTTTTCTTCTAGTTTCAATGCGCAATCACGAATTTCCAAACATCATTTATTGGATTGTTGTACTCGCCAATCTGAGTAATTTAATATATATTTTGTGTGTAGTATGCACAGCCACAGAGTTATACTCATCCAAAAGTCAAAATTTTGTGCGATCAAAGAGAAGAGAGATGTACCCAATTTATCCCAAAAATAGTGTTAGCTGGGTCATCCATGGTTCTTAATGGGCCGCATTAAAATAGGTATAGATCGATACATTTTTTTTATGGTGCACACCGAAATCGGATGCGCGTAAAAGTCATATCGCTCATTTGCTGGCAGGCATAACTCATGAAAAACGATTTTGCAGAAATGAGTTTCGCTATAATAGACCTCAACATGAGGTCTATTATAGCGAACAATCCTGCTGCATTAACTCGAAAATCACGTTTTTTGAGTTATACCTGTCTTGCAGAAAATGAGCGTCATTTAAGGATTTTTGAGCGCATAAACCAAAAATTTGATCGCGGTCAGTTTCGGAGTCAAGACAATTTTCTTTGTGTATGTACCAAAAATCATTGATGTATTACAAAACAAAAAAAACGATTTTTTGAAACTGAAATATTAAAAAGTTGGCAATATTGCCCATATATTTTATTGGTAGTAAGTCAAAATCAAAAACAGACACATGTTATTGTAATAAAATCCTGTTCAAAATTATGTATAAGAATCCAAATATGCATAGAAATATGCGGTAAAAATAATTAAACTTTCGGAGCTGATCTGTTCGTACGGTAGAGATGCTTTAGTTTTGTCCAAGCAATAAATAAGTAATTTTCCATTCCCTTTGTTTTTTAAGTGAATAAATTACATCATTTATTATCTTTGCAAACTAAATTGTCATAATTTGGTATTTTAGTTTCACCGAGATTACAAAATATCCTTCCGGACAATTTTTAATACAATATGTAAATATTTTACCGTTATGCGAAGGGCAAATATACATAACTGATATATGCAATGGCATACCTAATATACAAGTATACATCCTGCATCCTTCATCTACAGATAAGTTAATCTGAAAGAAGCAAAGCATAACTGAAAGATTGGCATATTAAGAACAGACTTTAGATAATTTGCACTTACATTGCTATTTTTTCGAGGCTGTCTGCTATTGAAAATGTACAGTTCCATGTTTTGTTAAAGACATCATAATGTACTGTCACATATTTTGAGGTAGCCCACATATAATGGGTCACCCGTGACTTTTTTAAATATGAAGTATTTTCATTACCCAATGCCATTTCCGGGTTCTTTTTGGTTAAAAAATTCTTCCTTATTCACATTCCCGTTATTTTAAATGTCTTAGTCCTAATTTCTAAACGATATAACTCAGTATTCGGTTTCTGACAGTTTGAAATATTGATCAATATTTTGACATAGCATCCCGATAATGGTTCCGCAACATTTTCGATCGTCCTAGACGAATTTTTTACTTAAGTGTTTGTAATTTTTTATTTCGTTTTAGCAAAGGATAGAAATTCGATGACACACAATTTACAATGTTAATCCATGTTTTGATATAGGATCCCTGTTGACGTCCGCACGGCCATCAAGCAGTACGTGGGTACCACACCAATGGACGCCGATGACAACTTGGTGGTTTGAGTCATCGGTGTCCTCCCATCTCCTCCAAAAAGGGTACAAAAAATCGAGATCCTCCCATCTCCAACCTCTCTTGATAATTCAAGTGATTTATCTTTTTATTTATGCTAAACATCACGAGAGTATTGCACGTATACTTGTGGTGTTTGTATATTTGTATGTGTTGTAGTTGTTGCTTTTGCCGGCAACTCATAATCCAAAGGCTCTAAATTCGTCTGAATTTAGACTTCATAACAGATCCTTCCTCCTTGTGGAAATCTGTACAATCCCCATCGATTTTAGATATTATGGATGCGTTGAGGGTATAACACGTTTGACACGTCGACGATTTTGCTTGTTGTAGTATCATTTGCCTTTTGCTTCAAAATATCCCTCAGTTTCCTCGATCAACTTTTCAGTCGATTTTTTCCCAGTAAGCATTTTTTAGAGGTGGAAGAACATAAATAGTCCAATCCGATAATGTTATCTGATTATCTGTTCTATAATATTACTATTGTTGTTTTTGGTCAAAAATGAGGCAAGTCATTCCCACTCACTCATTTCATTACTCTTAAACTTAGCATATCAATCTTCGATGGTTGATTTTCCCTGGAGAAGTTTTCGAAATCTCGGTATTAAGTTAATTTTTTGACTTAAATTTTCATAGAAGGTAGTTTTAGTAGTGTAAACTATGTGTCAGAACGTGGACTTATGGATTTTTTCGATTATAGGTGTTAAAAGTTAAATGTACTGTAATATTTCTACATACATTTTTTTGCAGAACCCCGAATACCTTGACAATATCAAACATTAAATATTTCGTGAATGCTCGCAGAACATTGTAAATATATGATTTCCCTCATTAAATAAAAAACCCAAAAAAACGGTTATTGCGTCGGTGTTTGGTTTGTTGTGTATTTTTGGGCAATTTTGATTTATGGCCAATTGTTTTCATTCTAATTGACAGTATAAACTATTCTTGATTCTTGGTCATATTACAAAGAACCTACTCACAAACATATGTATGTTCCTACAAACAGACATTGCAAGATAACTCAAAGAATCCTCTTTTCTCTAGTAGATTTTTTTGGTTAACAACAAATATTATTGTTGCTGTTGTTTTTGCCTTATTGTTTGACAACAATTTTCATAGTTTCCATGTTTTGTTGTTTTAGGGTGAACAATTGTTCATAGCATTCGTATTACATATTGCCATATTTGTTTAACATTTTTTTGATATTTTTGTTGCTGTTCCTTGCCGTATACCTTTCGAAGGACAAGCAATAACAACATGTATATTTCCCCCTTCCCACTCCCTCTCTCTCTCTCTATCTCCCTAGAGAATGATTAATGTACCATCCGTTCGTTTTAACCTAGGTGAGAATATGTTTCTGGTGACAAGCTACAAGATATATGGCCTCCACTGGCTTTTGTTGCTCCACGTAATTCGTTTGTGTATTTCTCCTTTTTGTTGCTGTTAGTATTTTTCGTTTTTGTTAATTTGTCTGTTCTTGTTTTCGTTTTAGTTGCCACTTTAAGTTGATTTTCAGTGTGTAAATATTTTGTCATTCGCCAGCCATATAAGGCTAATAAGCTGTGAATGAATGAATTATATAATGGTGCCACTGTTAAACAGAAAAATTTAAATGGAATTTAATTTATGGCGGCAAGAAAAGTAGATTTTGGAAAGAGATAAATATATATACATATGTATGTATTAGTATCTGTATATTTTGTAGTGACGACTTCTAGAATTGAATATGGTCTGTATTGCAAAAAGCAGTAGTAAAATAGTAGCAATCGCGATGCATCGTCCGGTACATACATTATTTTTCCAACAGATCCAAAATCAACATCTATAAACAATATGGATCAAAGAAAATACCTTGTTGACACATGTTCTGTAACAAGGACTTTGGTTGTCGATAACTATGGGCCTAAGCTCCTACACACCTCAAACCATATGGGCTCCTTCTTGGGGACAATTATGAAGAAAAGAAATATAAAGAAATATATTCAGTTAAATAATTTGTGAATCCCTTAGCCTATAATTAGGTACTAGCCTATACTTGCGGAAAAATAAACCGACTGGGAAAATTCGAGAGAAAAAAAATGAATTTTCGTATGCCATAAGGTGAGGTTCATTCTCGACAAAATAGTTAATAAATGTTAATGGGGACCTGCGGAAGATCGTGGTATAAAGGATAAAATAAAATAAAACTTTCTTGGTGGAGTTCGAGAAAAACAACAAACTGGTATTCAGCCTGACTATTTTGCAAAAACAAAATACAAACTGTATCCCAAATAACCCGCCAACACTACTGAAGGAGTTCGAGAAAGCTCAATTATAACTTTTCTCATCGGAAAAAATTGAGTGAACCAACTATTCAAGAAGGAAGGCAATAGAAGGAGGTGACCCAATATGCAGCGTTTGGATGAAATTTGGATATTTAATTCGCTCCATACGAAATTTACAATTTTTCATATGTTAACCCTTTTGTGGGGAAAGTACTATAAGGAATGGATCAGGATATCCCGTTTATATTTTTGTGTGGTAGGTACCAGAAGGAGTGGACGGACGGGTTCCATCTTCCAATTGAATTAAGTTTGAAAGACATTACACATCAGACATTCCATACCATTGTTATTGGATTAACACATTTTCAAAACGTTGACCCATTGTGGGGAGGTAAACGAAAGAGTGGACCGATGGGTCCCATCTTTGTATTCGATCTAGGATACCTAAATATATTACGATGACCACTGTTTTAACGAAATGTGGATATTTCTTCTTTTATATAAGATTTACAAGGAATGAGTGGATCAATGGGACCGATCTTAATCTAGGCTTTGTAAAGATAATAGGTTTTGGAAAGTTTGGTTTAAATCAGATAGTCCTATCTATTACTCCCTTCCATATTTATCGTGGGGTCTAAAACCAATATTTCGATAAGGCACATAAGCCATAAGGCTAAGGTTATAAAAATTCGATACTTTGGGCAATCTTCCAACCAGAGATTATGCATATGGGTTCACTTCTTATTCGGTATTTGGGAGGAGTTTTGAAGGTTTGAGTTTTGGTATAGAATTTTAAAAATAGAAATTATCAATATCGGTCCATTCTTCAAACCGGTTCCCCCATTTTCGGTGTTATGGGCGCATTTTTAAATTATTTGTTTATCATTGAGTGTCTAATCTTCCTACCAATGCATAGCGACCACTTATGAAGGTCCTTAACGATTACAATTTTTTAATATACAATAAAGTTCGTCCCTGCCAAACTTAGTGCCGTTTTTACTTTTCATTATTTTACAGGTTCAAGACGCATTTTCCATCCAAAGAACCTGTAATTCTTAATTTTTCCATGTTTCACATATCAATATGTCGCTTAATTTGAAGCATTTTTTATCCCTGCTGCCTTTTTTAAAAATTAATTAATGTAATACTAGCCGCATTAACAGCAATATGGGAGATTTTTTTGAAGGTTTTAAAAGTTCTTATGAACAGGACTCAGGAATTGGATGGAGAAAAATATTTTAAACAAGTGAACAGAGCAATATAGCCGGAACCTTAACGTTCTGCAAATCTATATTTCGAGTCTGGATAATTTTTTTTTGATATTTGCACGTTCTAGTGTAATAAGGGTAATACTAAACAATAAAAATATATGTAGACCCCTAAACATATTTTAGTATTTCTTGCATATTCGGCCTCTCCTTCAATAGAATTGATATTCGATTAGAGGTGAACAGTTCCTATTTCTTACAGTGGCAACATTTCCGAAGCATTATTTTTTCTGGAGTAAACATTTACGCCATAAAATGCTAATTTTAGTAATTTTTCACACAAAAGTATCCGTCAATTTGGCCAATGAAGTTTAGGCCATAATTGTGACCTTTAAAAAGATCATAAATACAGTGAAGAATAAAATTATTTGTCCTTTTGATCGCCTTAATAAAAAACATTCAAATGTGTGTCAACATTTTCATATCTACCCACTGAAATACAAAACTTCAATTTTATTTCTTAAAATCAATTCGAATCGATGATTGCGGTTGAAACATAAAAAACCAAAATACAGTGTACCTAATCCTGAAATTTACATATATAAACCTAATGGATAGATATAATAGTAATATTGGACTTCGAGCCTTTCGGCAGGCCTACCTCTAGGTATTGAAGTCTTTTCAATTTTCAAATACAATTTGACTTCTTTGGTAGATGAAATTTCCCGCTGAAAACATTTACTGCTTTTGTTGATCCTTAACAAAACCATTAACTCGTAACCACTGACCCCATAATAGTTAATAAAATACAATATTGAAAATAAACAAAAATGTTTTTTTCGTCATCGTAATCGCATTAAAATGTAATTATTTTGCGCAATAATGATTTAATTTATTCTTCTACTTAATATTTGTCTTATTTGATTACTTATTTCATACACACACCTGTTGTCCATATTGTTTTGTCGCTGTTGTTGTTGCATACTGCGGTTGGTATGGATACCACAAATGGTGCAGCTAGACTTAAATAGTTTAACCATAACTGGACGCGGTATGGTAAATTGCAAACATACCAAAAAAATAGAAAAAAAAACATTGCAACGCTGTTAAGTGCAATTGGTTGAATTTTTTGTTCCATATCTGGAATAAGACACAAACACACCGATGCACTCAATGAGTCGCATGCGCCTGGTTCACTCAAATTACTTAGTGACTGGAGCGGAGTGGTGTTGTTGGCGGTACTGGCACAGCTGCCTGTCGTGACATCTAAGACATTGTCGCAAGCCTTGGAAAATATGATGCCTTTGTTGTCTCCGGTTTTTGTTTTCCTTTTGTATTTTCTTTGACGATTTTTTTTTAATTTTTTCATGAACTTATTATATTTTCTTAATTAAGTTGCTGTGTAAATGATGTTGTGAACATTGTTAATTGTTTGCT
>NW_026877076.1:0-21380 GCF_032173495.1 Musca vetustissima | reverse complement strand
CCACGCCTTGAATAAAGCCTAAAAATATTTTTAAAAAATCCACGCCTTGAATAGAGCCTTAAAAAATATTTTTAAAAAATCCACGCCTTGAATTGAGCCTAAAAATATTTTTTAAAAAATCCACGTCTTGAATAGAGCCTAAAAATATTTTTTAAAAAATCCACGCCTTGAATAGAGCCTAAAAATATTTTTTAAAAAATCCACGCCTTGAATAGAGCCTTAAAAAATATTTTTAAAAAATCCACGCCTTGAATTGAGCCTAAAAATATTTTTTAAAAAATCCACGCCTTGAATAGAGCCTAAAAATATTTTTTAAAAAATCCACGCCTTGAATTGAGCCTAAAAATATTTTTTAAAAAATCCACGTCTTGAATAGAGCCTAAAAATATTTTTTAAAAAATCCACGCCTTGAATAGAGCCTAAAAATATTTTTTAAAAAATCCACGCCTTGAAGAGAGCCTAAAAATATTTTTTAAAAAATCCACGCCTTGAATAGAGCCTAAAAATATTTTTTAAAAAATCCACGCCTTGAATAGAGCCTAAAAATATTTTTTAAAAAATCCACGCCTTGAATAGAGCCTAAAAATATTTTTTAAAAAATCCACGCCTTGAATAGAGCCTAAAAATATTTTTTAAAAAATCCACGCCTTGAATAGAGCCTTAAAAAATATTTTTTAAAAAATCCACGCCTTGAATAGAGCCTAAAAATATTTTTTAAAAAATCCACGCCTTGAATAGAGCCTAAAAATATTTTTTAAAAAATCCACGCCTTGAATAGAGCCTAAAAATATTTTTTAAAAAATCCACGCCTTGAATAAAGCCTAAAAATATTTTTTAAAAAATCCACGCCTTGAATAGAGCCTAAAAATATTTTTTAAAAAATCCACGCCTTGAATAGAGCCTAAAAATATTTTTTAAAAAATCCACGCCTTGAATAGAGCCTAAAAATATATTTTAAAAAATCCACGCCTTGAATGGAGCCTAAAAATATATTTTAAAAAATCCACGCCTTGAATAGAGCCTAAAAATATATTTTAAAAAATCCACGCCTTGAATAGAGCCTAAAAATATATTTTAAAAAATCCACGCCATGAATAGAGCCTAAAAGAAAATTTCAAGAAAAAGGCGAGAAAATGGTCATGGTTGGATACTCATTAGTGTCTAAAGCCTATAGGCTCTACGATCCTAAATCTGAAAAAGTTATGGAAAGACGGGACGTCATTTTTGATGAAGATAAGGCATTAGAAAAATCACAAGAGCAAACACCAGAATTGTATTTTTATGTGCCACCTGAAAATTTTGAATCTCTGGAATCTACCGAAGTGGAAGAAACACAGGAAATGAATATAGAACTCAATGATGAACATTCAAGTTCGGATGACAATTTTCAAGATACAGAAGATTTTTTCGGATTTACTTCTTCAGATGAGCAAGAAAATCCTGAACCTGCAACTGTTCAAAGAGGAAGAGGTAGACCAAAGATTATTAGAACTGGTAAACCTGGTCGACCCCGAAAAGAACATAACTTACTGAATAATGTGGTGGAGGATGGTATTCCTAAAACGTATAAAGAAGCAATATCCAGTAAATTATCTGCTAAATGGAAACAAGCCATGGAAAATGAAATGTTATCACACCATCAAAATAATACGTGGACAATGCAAGATCTTCCGCATGGATGTAAGGCAATCAATTGCAAATGGGTTTTTGCAATCAAGAAAAATAGTAAAGGACAGGTGGAGCGACATAAGGCACGGCTAGTCGCTAAAGGTTGTAGTCAGAAATTCGGCATAGACTACAATGAAACATTTTCGCCAGTGGTAAGATATTCCACTATTCGAATGTTACTTGCATTAGCGGTAGAACACAAAATGCATTTACATCAACTAGATGTAGTCACGGCGTATTTAAACGGAGAATTGCACGAAGAAATCTATATGCGTCAGCCAGAAGGATTTATCGATGAAAAAAACAAAAATAAAGTTCTGCGCTTAAACAAATCCCTTTATGGCCTTAAACAAGCGGGTCGGGAATGGAACTTAACGCTAAATAACTTTCTGTGCAAGATAGGATTTCTCAGATGTGACAACGAACCTTGTATGTATAAATCAAATCGAAACGGTCATTTGATGTTAATAGCTGTCTATGTGGATGATTTAATAGTTGGATGTGAAAATGAAAACGAAATTTTGAAACTTAAGGAAGAAATTGCAACCAATTTCGAAGTGACTGATAAAGGACTGTTAGAGCACTTCCTGGGAATGGAGTTTCATCGAGATGGAAAAACCGGTGAAATTAAAATATCTCAAACTAATTTCATAAACGAAATGTTAAAGGAGTACGGTATGGAGAATTGTAGACCAGTTTCAGTGCCACTGACTCCTGGTTTTCAGAGTAATTGTGAAGGTGAATGCAGGAAAATAGATCCCACCGAATACCAATCTTTGATCGGTTCCCTGCTTTACTTGGCTCTGACAACTCGCCCTGATATACTCCATTCAGTTACCAAGCTTTCGCAAAGAAATGCGGATCCACACTTAGAACATTGGACAGCAGCAAAACACATTCTAAGATATTTAAAAGGTACTAAAGATATGAAACTTCACTTTAGTTGTGGAAATGGCAAACTCATTGGTTACGCAGATGCTGATTGGGGAGGATGTACTACAGATAGAAAGTCATATTCTGGATCAGTATTTTTTATTGGAAATTGTGTGATTTCTTGGGAATCCAAGAAACAAGATACTGTCGCTTTGAGCAGTACCGAAGCAGAGTATGTGTCAACTTCTAACGCATCGAAGGAAGCTGTATATTTAGGTCGATTACTTCACGAACTGGGATTTCTGCAAGAAAACTGTGTTCCTATCAATGTCGACAATCAAGGTGCTTTGCAATTGGCATATAACCCGGTTCATCATAAACGGACAAAACATGTGGACATCAAATACCATCACATAAGAGATTTAATAAAATCAAATACAATAAAATTGGTTTATTGTCCAACGAATGATATGGTTGCCGACATATTTACAAAAAACCTAGCAAAGTCGAAACATCAAAAATTTGTCAGTCTAATCAATTTGAAGTAAATCAAAACGTGAAGAATATGCATGTTGTGGTGGAGTGTTGGAAAAACACTTTGTTTGAAAATACTTTGTTTTAATTTATTTCAACAAACATATTCTTCTTTGAAAAGCTTTGTGATTTTCTAGTTTGAAAATATCAAACAATTTAATTGTATAAATTGTCTTGTTCTGAATTTCAATTTGTTAACAACAATTTGTTTCTTAATAAATATTCTATAAAATTGAATATCGTTGTGCGTTCCGCTTAAAAGGCAGATATATACGGGGAAATCTTTCCGATAATAAGAAGAGGAAAAACTATATATTTCCCAATAGAATAGAGCCTAAAAATAGTTTTTAAAAAATCCACGCCTTGAATAGAGCCTTAAAAAATATTTTTAAAAAATCCACGCCTTGAATAGAGCCTAAAAATATTTTTTAAAAAATCCACGCCTTGAATAGAGCCTAAAAATATTTTTTAAAAAATCCACGCCTTGAATAGAGCCTAAAAATATTTTTTAAAAAATCCACGCCTTGAATTGAGCCTAAAAATATTTTTTAAAAAATCCACGTCTTGAATAGAGCCCAAAAATATATTTTAAAAAATCCACGCCTTGAATAGAGCCTAAAAATATATTTTAAAAAATCCACGCCTTGAATAGAGGCTAAAAATATATTTTAAAAAATCCACGCCTTGAATAGAGCCTAAAAATATATTTTAAAAAATCCACGCCTTGAATAGAGCCTTAAAAAATATTTTTAAAAAATCCACGCCTTGAATAGAGCCTAAAAATATTTTTTAAAAAATCCACGCCTTGAATAGAGCCTAAAAATATTTTTTAAAAAATCCACGCCTTGAATTGAGCCTAAAAATATTTTTTAAAAAATCCACGCCTTGAATAGAGCCTAAAAATATTTTTTAAAAAATCCACGCCTTGAATAGAGCCTAAAAATATTTTTTAAAAAATCCACGCCTTGAATAGAGCCTAAATAAAGCCTAAAAATATTTTTTAAAAAATCCACGCCTTGAATAGAGCCTAAAAATATTTTTTTAAAAAATCCACGCCTTGAATAGAGCCTAAAAATATTTTTTAAAAAATCCACGCCTTGAATAGAGCCTAAAAATATATTTTAAAAAATCCACGCCTTGAATAGAGCCTAAAAATATATTTTAAAAAATCCACGCCTTGAATAGAGCCTAAAAATATATTTTAAAAAATCCACGCCTTGAATAGAGCCTAAAAATATATTTTAAAAAATCCACGCCTTGAATAGAGCCTAAAAATAGTTTTTAAAAAATCCACGCCTTGAATAGAGCCTAAAAATATATTTTAAAAAATCCACGCCTTGAATAGAGCCTAAAAATATATTTTAAAAAATCCACGCCTTGAATAGAGCCTAAAAATATATTTTAAAAAATCCACGCCTTGAATAGAGCCTAAAAATATATTTTAAAAAATCCACGCCTTGAATAGAGCCTAAAAATAGTTTTTAAAAAATCCACGCCTTGAATAGAGCCTTAAAAAATATTTTTAAAAAATCCACGCCTTGAATAGAGCCTAAAAATATTTTTTAAAAAATCCACGCCTTGAATAGAGCCTAAAAATATTTTTTAAAAAATCCACGCCTTGAATAGAGCCTAAAAATATTTTTTAAAAAATCCACGCCTTGAATTGAGCCTAAAAATATTTTTTAAAAAATCCACGTCTTGAATAGAGCCTAAAAATATATTTTAAAAAATCCACGCCTTGAATAGAGCCTAAAAATATATTTTAAAAAATCCACGCCTTGAATAGAGGCTAAAAATATATTTTAAAAAATCCACGCCTTGAATAGAGCCTTAAAAAATATTTTTAAAAAATCCACGCCTTGAATAGAGCCTTAAAAAATATTTTTAAAACATCCACGCCTTGAATAGAGCCTTAAAAAAGTATTTTTAAAAAATCCACGCCTTGAATAGAGCCTTAAAAAATATTTTTAAAAAATCCACGCCTTGAATAGAGCCTAAAAATATTTTTTAAAAAATCCACGCCTTGAATAGAGCCTAAAAATATTTTTTAAAAAATCCACGCCTTGAATAGAGCCTAAAAATATTTTTTAAAAAATCCAAGCCTTGAATAGAGCCTAAAAATATTTTTTAAAAAATCCACGCCTTGAATAGAGCCTCAAAATATTTTTTAAAAAATCCACGCCTTGAATAGAGCCTTAAAAAATATTTTTAAAAAATCCACGCCTTTTATGGACCTTAAAAAATATTTTTAAAAAATCCACGCCTTGAATAGAGCCATAAAAAATATTTTTAAAAAATCCACGCCTTGAATAGAGCCTTAAAAAATATTTTTAAAAAATCCACGCCTTGAATAGACCCTTAAAAAATATTTTTAAAAAATTCACGCCTTGAATAGAGCCTTAAAAATAATTTTAAAAAATCCACGCCTAGAATAGAACCTTAAAAAATATTTTTAAAAAATCCACGCCTTGAACAGAGCCTTAAAAAATATTTTTAAAAAATCCACGACTTGAATAGAGCCTAAAAATATTTTTAAAAAATCCACGACTTGAATAGAGCCTAAAAATATTTTTTTATAAAATCCACGCCTTGAATAGAGCCTAAAAATATTTTTAAAAAATCCACGCCTTGAATAGAGCCTAAAAATATTTTTTTAAAAAATCCACGCCTTGAATAGAGCATTAACAAATATTTTTAAAAAAATCCACGCCTTGAATAGAGCATTAAAAATATATTTTAAAAAATCCACGCCTTGAATAGAGCCTTAAAAAATATTTTTTAAAAAATCCACGCCTTGAATAGAGCCTTAAAAAAATATTTTTTAAAAAATCCACGCCTTGAATAGAGCCTTAAAAAATATTTTTTAAAAAATCCACGCCTTGAATAGAGCCATTCTAGACTCAATTCAGTACGCTATGCAAAATTTCGTGCAACTCGAAGTATATAAAGGGACTTTTGTGCACTATTTACCTAAAATCGGACGAATATATATATATATGAGAGCTATATCTAAATCTGAACCGATTTTCACGAAACTTAACACACGTCACTCTACTCTCAATTCAGTACTCTATGCCAAATTTCGTGCAAATCGAAAGATATATAAGTGCTTTGGTGCACCATTTACCTTCAATCGGAAGAAAATATATATGGGAGCTATATCTCAATCTGAACCGATTTTCCCAATTACAATAGGGTTCGTCCTTGAGCCAAATAAATGAGCTGTGCCAAATTTCATTCAAGTCGAATAAAAAATGCGACCTGTACTTTGTCTACAATTTAACATGGGCGGATAGACGGACGGACTTGCATAAATCGAATTAAAACACCTCGTTTCCAAGACATAATGCCCTGTACTGTGGAGATGGGTATAAAAAGTCGAACATTTCGGGGTTTTGCGAACGTCAAATTTAATACACCACACACCGTATGGAGAAAGGTATAGCCACGTTTCTCTACAAGGGAGGATTTGCCTGATTTGTGATCGTAGCGTGTCCCTCCAGTCGGCACAATCTGTTATCTATAAATTTCACTCATTTAACTTGCTTACTTGCAGATTTTTCTAATTGGCTTTATATGTACCTCGAAGAGCCTAAACTTTAAGATGGCACCATGGTGAGCCCAACTCAAATGTAAATTGTTAAAATTTTGTTTACATTAGAAACATTTTTGGGGGCCAATCATTTGCTGCATTTGCCTTTTGAATGCACTTGCCCTCCTGAGTAAAAAAGAAAAAAAAAAACGACGACGGCATTTTGACTGCTTCAATGTGTCCCGTTTACCTACGGCATTCGGCTTTAAGTCCACATGTTTTTCGCTTAGCCTCCTTTCCTGGTTTGAAAGATTTATTATTTTGCAACAGTTTTGTGGCAGTGCCATTTAAATGTTTTGCTGACTTTGGCATAAATGTTTAGACGTGAAATGAGAAATAAAAAACACACTCACACACAAATATATGAAACAGGCATTAACATCATGTGCTGTCCCCTTCCCTACACCCCAACAAAAATTTCGCGGACGTGAGGAACCCTATTGGTCAGTGCCTCAATTTAAATTTGTTTGGTCAGGTTTTGTTGTTGTTTTTTTAAGGCAGCGAGTTGATGTTTGTTGTTGGAAGAACTGTCGAAGAATTGTAATAAATGTTTGAATTTGTCGTCGATTTGCATTTTGTGATAAGGCAATCGAACGGACGGACGGACAGGCGGATAGTGGAGCATACGTTAAGCCGACCACATTGATGGATTGATTAATAACAACAATGTGTTGCCAAAAAAATGTCAGGTAAGTGAAGTCACTTTGGTGTATTCAACTTGTCATGTCGCCACGTGAGTTATATATTTCTTTAACGAAAATGTATTTTAAAGTGGGTTAAGGCGTACATCCTAGCAAGAATGCTGAGAGTAAGATTTATATCTCTTTAATGTAACGGAATATTGTGTGAACTTCACTTGAAATTATTATGTTGTTGTATGTTATTGAAATACTGGCAGTGATATGGGTTTAATCCAATAGCCCAGTCTATGAAACAATCAACGTTAAAGAAAACCACACCACCCTAATGTTGACGACCCCCACAAACATATAAACGACACTGATCTGCGAATCTGCAATGGGAATGGGCGCAAGTTGAAGAGAACTGGCTCAGTTTTCGCTTTGGCGGTTGTACTCGAGAAGTACAAAGCCGATACTATTGCCTTTCAGCAAATGTGATGGATAGGAACAACCGTAAGTAAATCAGATGATTACGCACTGAAACGAGACATAGATTTGGCTGCGGATTTATGGTTAACAGGAGATTTTGTCTCCATATTAACTCCAATAGATACACGAATTGTTATAATCCGTATAAAAGAGAAGTTCTTCTACATCAGTCTTATTTGTGCCCATGCTCCGACGGAAGACAAAGATGAGAAGACCAAAGACATAATTTACGAACGCCCAGAAACAGCATATGACCGCTGAGCTGGCCATGACATTAAAATTCTGCTAGGAGATTTTAATGTAAAAATCGGAAGGGAAAATATTTTAGGCCCAACCGTTGGAAAATTCAGCCTCCATGAAGAAACATCCGAAAACGGCATGATAGTAACAGCACCAGATTCCAACATTTCGATCCAAGGTCACGCGATCAAACAACAAGAAATCAAATTGAGCATTCAATTTGAAAGAAGACATTGATCCAGTGTTTTAGATGTTCGATCGATTCGAGGAATGAATATCGATTCGGACCATTACCTTGTACCAGTCAAGGTTCGCACTAGTCTAAATGTAGCAGCAAAAGTGCAATATAAAACCACACAAAAACTCGACGTCGAAAATCTGTAAACACAGCAGATAGCAGAAGCCTACTCCGCCCAACATACCCACTTGCTAGTCGAAAGCACAATCTGTCCCGATAATAATATAGAAGCACACAGGCAAGGAATTGCCCACTCCCTACAAACTACAGTAAAAGCAACCCTAGGGTACCAAAGACCACCACCACGAAGCCCATGGTACGATCAGGAGTGTCGTAATTCTACTGAGGTGAAAAATGCACCGTATAGGGCAACCCTTCAAACAGTAGCAACACGCAATGCGAGAAAGAATTATCGGAAGAAAAGGAGAGAGGAGAAACATATATTCAAAAAAGAAAAGAACACATGAAAAACGTGAGAATGAGCAAATCAATGTATACCGGAGTCAGAATGAAGTCCGCAAAAGTTTACCAACGGGTGGAACACCAAACCGAAGGATTTGTTGCGGGCACATCCTCCTGTAGAAATGAAGAAGGAATCCTGGTGACAGGTACATATAGCGTGTTGAGGATCTGGGAGGAGCATTTTGCAAAGATTCTGGTAATAAATAGTAATGGTGAAGATATACTCCAGAACCAATAAGAGATGAGAGTATAGATTGTATACCACCTAGCCAAGATGAGGTCAGAATAGAAATTAATCGGCTGAAGAATAAGAAAGCAGCAGATGCCGATGGGCTACCAGTCGAACTATTCCAAACCGGTGGTCAGATGCTGATGAGGGGCATGCATCAACTGATTAGTACAATTTGGCAGGAAGAATGCGTGACTTCAATGACTGTGACTTCAGCATTTTGTTCCGAGTGTGCAAAAAAGGAGACAAGGCGATATGTGCCAACTGTAGAGGAATTAGTTTCCTTCCCATCGCATATAAAGTACAATTCAGCGTGCTGTGTGAACGAATGAAGCTAATGGTCAATGACATATGTGGACCATACCTATGCGGCTTCGACTTGACAAACCCCCAATAGACCAGATTTTCGCACTGTGCCAAATCCTGAAGAAGACCCACGAAAAACACATCGACACATTTCACCTACTCGTCGACTATAAATCCGCTTTCGACCGCCATATCCAGTCAGAGGTGTTTAAAGCTATATCTGCATTTGGCATTCCTGCAAAATGAATATGGCTATGCGTGGTAACTTTGAGTGGCACAAGGTCAGCAGTTAATGTGGAAAAGGACCTCTTGGAACTCTTCAACTTTGAATGAATTGAGAAGGAGTCTATCAAAATGGTATTGGCAGTAAATGGCGAGAAGGCCAAGCTCATGGTATCAACGAGCAAGACGTCCAGTAGACTGGAACTTTGGAAATTCAAAACTACAGCTTCGAAGTAGTGAACGATTTTATATACCTCGGTACCGCCATAAGCAAAACAAATGACATAAGTTTTGAGATGCGGAGAAGAATAATGGTTTAAGTAAGCTAATCAGATAAGTCAGCTCTTGGAGTGTATGAGCGAAATACCTACGGGCCGATCTGCGTCGACGGTGAATATGTTCTGTATAGAGTCAGCTAAGTAAAGTAAGTATGTCAAAACATGGACCTATGATGATCATTTTCCCCATAGATATATGCCAAAAATCGGGAATGCCAAATTACAACCACATTGGTGGTTTATATGTAAGCTAGGAGTTGTAGGTTTCACAGTTCACATATTTATTATGCCGACATTGAATTTTATATTTTCAACTCGAAATTGTCATTTTATATCCTATACATTATGGAATTCTATGACGATTTTCCATATTCGTCCGTGTGTACATCTATTGTTATCATACACATTTTGGAGGGAATCAATATACAGAACTGAAAGGTCATGTTCGAAAATCTGCTATATCGGTCCACATTTAGGCATATCCGCCACTTTAATGATACTTCCAGATGTTCGTATCCAAAATATTTAGCGAGAAGGTTCGAAAATGAGATATACCTCCCATGTTTTTAGTTATTTCCTACCAGGGGTAATCATTATTGGTTCCGCTTTAGGTATAACGTCATATAACTCTATAACTCTAATACTAATGAGAACACATTCATAAAAATCTATTTAAAAAATAATAATCAATTTAAACTAAATTCCTACCTAAAGCACATTTAAAGAAAATACAAATTCACCATTTTTTATTCCTTTTATTTTTTGGGCTAAAAGTTAATTGAACTTTAGTAATGGCCAAAAAATGCAAACCAGTTGGATTAACAATTCCAATATACAATAACCCCCAAACAAACAAAAGGCTGAATGATATGTATACGAATACATACATACTCATACCGCATAACCTTCCATTTGGAAAGCAAATAGTACAGGTTGGAAGCGTAAGGGATTAAAAGGGCCTTTAAGTTTAGGGCTGAGGGACCTGTACATGAAAAAATACAGACACTCAGATTTGTTCCTGGACGACCAAGTTCAGTTTTTATACCCTTCACCACACTGTGGTACAGGGTATTATGTCTTTGTGCATATGTTTGTAACAGGCAAAAGAAAACGAGATAGACACATGGTTAATTTTTAGAATATTCTTAGAATCACTTTTTAAGCCGATTTATGCATGTCCGACCGTCCGTCTGTCTGTCCATGTTAAACTGTAAACAAATTACAGGTCGCTTTTTTGAATTGGATGAAATTTGGCACAGCTCATTCATTTGGCCCAGGGACGAACCCTATTGAAATTGGGAAAATCGGTTCAGATTTAGATATAGCTCCCATATATATTTTCGTCCGATTTAAGCAAATGGTGCACAAAAGTACCTAATTATCATTCTATATGCACGAAATTTGGTACAGCGTACTAAATTAAGTCTAGAGTTATGTGTGTTAAGTTTCGTGAAAATCGGTTTAGATTTAGATATAGCTCCCATATATATTTTCGTCCGATTTTAGATAAATTGGGCACAGAAGTCCCTTAATATCCTTCGATTTGTATGAAATTTGGCATAGCGTACTGAATTGAGTCTAAAATGATGAATGGTAAATTTCGGGAAAATTGGTTCAGATTTCGATATAGCTCCCATTTATATTTTCGTCCGATTTAAGGCAAATGGTGCACAAAAATTATCATTCTATATGCACGAAATTTGGCACAGCGTACTAAATTAAGTCTAGAGTTATGTGTGTTAAGTTTCGAGAAAATCGGTTTAGATTTAGATATAGCTCCTATATATATTTTCGTCCGATTTAAGGTAAATGGTGCACCAAAGTCCCTATATATTCTTCGATTTGCACGAAATTTTTCGCCGTCGGTCACTGAACGACAATGAATTTTCTTCTACACCTTCAGTGTTGTTCAAAGGTGCACTGACTTTGACCAACTGAACGGCGCCAAACAAGAACAGTTTTGTACGTAAAGCTGAAGGGTAATTTTGAAAAAAACAATTTTACGTAAAGCTGAAGGGTCAGTAAATAATGTGAAGCGACATTTAAAAGCAAATCACCCCAATAGACAGCCGTGGAGCTGGAAACCACGGAAAATAGCAAAAGGTGTCCGGAGCATCAACTGCAGCGCAAACAAGTTTGCTGCAGAATCTAACGGAGTTATGGACCACCCCCATTAACAAAGTGGGTGGTGGTCGAACCCATTAACAAAGTGGAGAAAATAGATAGGAAAGTCCTTCGAATGATTTTGAACGCTTGGTAGAACTGCCAGAACTTACTTGGAATACGCTACCATGCCAATTGAACTGAGTAACCATTTGAACGATATAAGTAACTTAACACAAAATTGAACGAACTTAAAAATGCGATCTTTATATATAAGTAAACCGACTAACCTCAATCCTTACACATGCCATTCTGCAATCTATTCCATACTTTCTAAATAGACTTTAAGCAAACTTTACGCACGCTATTCGCTATGCTTCACTTTTTAAAATGTAATATCAATCAAGCACCCATTGATTTTTTGGTTTACAATCCACATGAATAGGTCGAAATTATATATGGAAGCTATGCTATATCTAAATCTAAACCGATTTCAAGGAAACTTGCCGGAGAATAATTTATATTAATTTCAGTACGTTTGGACAATCGGCCTAGCTATGGGTCTTTAGTACACCACTCACTTAAAATCGGACGAAAGTATATATAGGAGCTATATGTAAATCTGAACCTATTTCAAGAAAACTTGACACACAAAGGTTATAGTAACCCCTGTACATTGTACAAAATTGCGTGCGGGTCGGCCAAACTTTGGTTCTTTAGTGCACAATTTACATTAAATCGGACGAAAATATATATTGGAGCTATATCTAAATCTGAACTGATTTTTACGAAACTTAGCACACATCATTCTGGACCTAATTCAGTACTCTATGCCAAATTTCATGCCAATCGAAAGATATATAGGGACTTTGGAGACCCATTTACCTTAAATCGGACGCAAATATGTATAGGAGCTATATATAAATCTGACCCAATTTTCCCAATTTTAAATCAGACGAAACTATATATGGGAGCTATATCTAAATCTGAACCGATTTTCTCGGTTCATCATTCTGGACCTAATTCAGCACTCTGTGCCAAATTTCGTGCAAATCGAATGATATATAGGGACTTTGGTGCAAAATTTACCTTAAATCGGACGAAATTATGTATGGGAGCTATATCTAAATCTGAACAGATTTTTCCCAATTTCAATAGGGTTCGTTCTTGGGCCAAATAAGTGACTTGTGCCAAATTTCATCCAAATCGGATCATAAATGCGACCTGTACTTTGTTTACAATTTAACATCTACAGACGGACATGCATAAATCGACTCAAAAAGTGATTCTATGCATATTCTCAAAAGGAACCATGTGTCTATCTCGTTTCCTTTTGTCTGTTACAAACATATGCACAAAGACATAATACCCTGTACCACAGTGTGGTGAAGGGTATAAAAATGATCTAGTTCGTTCGATCACTGAACTGAACGAGATTGCCCAAGACCATTATTTGACCTACAAAGCAAGAGTAGGTTCATATTGCCGTGATCTCGAGTCCGGCTTGTGTTTCCCTTTTATACACTCGGTAGCGGATTCCAGGATGCCTCTCTGCTAACGGGAATTTATTTACATGTTTCATCTTCATTAGAATTTACTTTTCTTCTAAACATTTTGGGCATTTGTTCAATTCATCAATTAGTAATTATTACTAGTATCTGAAATTAAAAATGAACCAAAATTTAACTTTTTAGATTATTATATATATTTCTAAAAAAATACTTCTACAAAAAATAAATTATATTTTAATTTTTTTTCTGGTGTGGACAAAAATCAGGGACAATTTTTGTCCTTAAAATCATGACGTGAATTTTGCGCTGACATGTTTTCTAAATGTCCATAAAGGCCCTTATACAACACAAAACTCCTCTGTTGCCATTGTCATATGGCTAGCCTTACAATGACGAGGTCTAACAACAATACACTGAGCGTTAGAGTAACACCTGTCTGGGTCGGACAGAAGACTGACGTTCGTTATAATATTATAACGGCTTAGATAGGAGGTATTGTTACCAAAAAATAAAACTTGACGTACACACACACAATAACATACTTATAGTTTCTTTTTTTCTTCGGTTACCCAAAAAAAAATCTACCAACAGGAATTGAAAGGTAAGCTAAAGGCAACACCGGCATGAATTCTACTCTTAACTAAACGGTATTTGTTGTGAATGAACATGACAAGAGTATGGGACGGCAGGGGCTAAGCTGTTGTTGTTTTTGTTAGTGCAAAAGCGATATTGTTTCAAAATAATTCAAACGCAATACATTTTACAAAGAGCACGTCAGGATAAACACTCACACACATCATGGCAAACAACAACAAAATTAAAGGACAACAAGGAAATTACAAAAAACTTAAAACGTACACACTATGTGAACAGATGAGGGCCTAACTGCCTAACTAACGGTGGTCGTCGATTTTGTTAAAAGCAAATTATACTCGAAATTCACATGTGATGAATTCACTCGCCAGTGAAGCAAGACAAAAGGCTTTTTAAGTTATCCAATTTTTTTTTCGGAACATGTGCAGTATGAGACCAGACAATCTACTCAAGCGTGATGTGTCGTTTGTCGAACAAACAAAAGAAAACAAAAACAGTATTTCAATTCTAAAGCATGTGGGATTAAGGAGAGTATTTTCGAAAGAAGTACACCGAATATGTTTCCTTTAGAAACGTTTCCATCACTCTTGCCAAAAGAGGATATGTCCTGCAAAGGTGTGTTGCTGTGGGATGGAAGGTAAAAAGTTTAGTTTTTTTGGTCATCAATAAATCGGAATATTTAAATGAAATATAAATGACAATTTAATAATGATGATAAATATGTCAACAAAAAAAACAAATTAAGGGAAATTATTACCAAAAGATGCTTTAAAAATGTTCATTCTAATATTATTCAATGCAGATTTAATGTGTAAATCAGTGGAGAATCACAGACAAAAATATCCATTTGGTTTCTTTCATTATAAAAATCGCATCATAACTTAAAATTAATGAAATATAAAAAACTATTGTTATACAAAATCAATTTGATCCTTAGTCGGATGGACCAAGGGGAATAAAGCCGTGGACCCTAACCACACAAATCCGACCGTAAAGCACAGAGAAGGCTCTGTAATGATATGGGGTTGTATGAACGCTGCCGAAGTAGGAAATCGCGTTGGTATTAAAGGAATTCTGAATTCCACGGTTTGAATTCTTAGGTTTTGCACCACTATAACGCACAATCACGAAAGGGTTCTCAGTTGGCATTGCGAATGAAATACATTTTTTCAGAAAATTTTAGATTTGTTTGTTTTGACTTAGCTTCAATAATAAGGTCCCATTACAAATTCCGAGTTATAAAGGTTTTGGCTGCTTTTTCACAACAGAGTAGTTGTCATTTGGTATTTCACATTTTTGGAGGGTGAAACAGATCTTTTGAGAAAACTTTGAATATAATTTGTTAGTGTTTTGCCTTAACCCCCTATACAGTCGAATTCGGATAAGCGAACGTCGGTTTATCAAAAAAATCGGTTAATTGAAACCAAAAATTAAACACTAATATTTTGGATGAATTTTTAAACACTTTACTTCACTTATATAAAAACCCGCATAATTGAAAATCCGTATAAGAGAAAGAATTTTTGTTGGAAAATCACAAACATATATCGAACCCCGTTTAAGAGAAAAAATATAATTTTTGTAACCGCGATGAAATTCATTAAATTTTTGTATGTGGAATCTCTAAAATGAATCTGCACATTTTCAAACTATGCAAAAACAAAATATGAACAGAAAAAATTAAATTCATAACAACAATTTTTTTAGTCCGAGTTTACATGTGTCCGTCCGTCTAGCTAGTGCCCACAATAACTCACTAAGGCAACAAACGATTTCGTTAAAAATTTGAACATAGTAATATTACTTTAATCAAGTAAGAATAAGGGGGAATACGGGTCCAACATGTCTATCGCATGGAATATTCGATTAAATATATAACGTAACCAGTGAGCGGAGCAGTATAGTCGGACGAGGCCGTCCATATGATACCCTACACAACTTCCAATATAACTTTCTGCAGTTCTATATTCTGAGTTTGGGCAATATTTCGCGATATATGCACCCTCTTGACTGACCAGAGGTCGACAAATATTATTAATACTCAGTACATCCCTTCTAATTACTTGTTCAGACTCCCTTCACAGTGGGTTGTGCTGTGATGTTCGGTTTTCAATTGTGGCCTATAGATCGACTCGAAAAAACACAAAAAATCCTAATATTATTATCTAATCATCCCCGAAAATTAAGGGCATCATCCTTGATCATACCTGGTTCCTCACGGAAAATTTCAAAGCGATCAGCGCTATATTTTTGCCCTCTAGTGGGGTAATGGGTTACTAAATAATATATGAATACGAAAACCCCACTAAATATTTAAGTGTAACTTCCGCATCCGAGTACATATGACAATGTAATTGGTATCAATTTAAAGGTCAACCACTCTCCTTGGATATACAATAAACTTCTCTGGTCCATATCCTTCAGGGGTAAATACATACGCTATAGAATACAAATTCTGTAATTTTTCACACAAAAGTCAGGGTCTATTTGACGCATTAAATATTGACCGATCTTTATCAAAACAGTCATGCTTATTCTTTGGATTCTCTTCTCCATGTAAAAATTCACGATGTTTGGACCATAATTGCGGCCTCTGGAGCGACCAGAAAATCAGACAAAAATAAAGTTTTTGGTTCATTTCATCCCCTAAATCTTAACCGATCTTTACCTAAAACAATAGGGGTCTTTATTGGCCACAACCCACCCTACATGCAAAATTTCGTGACGATTGGTCTATAACTGTGTTTACAAATTATAATGGACAGATGGACGGACACACAGGTCTAGTTCGACTCAGCTAGTCGAGATATGACGATCGGTATACTTAAAGTTGGGTCTAGGACCAATATTTCGCGGCGTTACAAAATTTTGGGGCTGCACAAAGCTATAATACCCTGACAACATAGTTGAGTAGGGTATAATAATTTTCACCAAATCTAAATCAATTTCAATGATGAGATCCATCGGCCCACTCCTTCTGTTTTATATCTGTTGAATACGTACTGAGATACAGAGCTCTAAAAAAGGGCCAAATTTGCCAATACCTCCCCTATAGCCAACATCACCAACCCTTAAAGAGCATTCGTATGAACTATATAATACATGTAATCGGTCTAGATCTTTCTTTCTCTATGCTACACCATAAGGTGAAGTGTATATTAAATTTGTCATTCCGTTTGTAGCAACTCCAAATATTCACCGGAAACCCCAAAAAATTCTATGTCGATTTATTAATGTCAGGCTGTCTGTTGAAATCACGACAGAGATCGCAATATTTAAGATAAAGCTCTGAAATTTTACACAGACATTGCTAGTACTCCTTAGGATGTTTGGTATTGCAAATGGCATATATCGGTCCACGTCCTGGTGCAGCCCCCATATAACGGTACGCCCCAATATTCGGTATTTTGAGGATTTTAAAAACGTTTTCCAACCGAATTGGCTGCAATGTGCGTTCTCATTTAATAAGACACATCTGTACCAAAAAATATTAATATTAACCCAAGTTTCAAGATAGCCCTCCAATATTCGGTATTTTGGGAATTTTTGACACATTTTATTGACCCACATTAATATTGACCCAAAGATTCAGGGTATCCCCCATATAACGGTACCACAATGTTCGGTATTTTGGGGATTTAGGGAACGTTTTTACACCGAATTGGCCGAAAATTATCTTAACCCATGTTTCAGGGTAGTCCCATGTAACGATAACACCAATAATTTGGGGATTTAGACCAAATTTTCCAACAAATATGGCCGTAATTTTGTATTGTCATTGTATAGCACATTTCTGTACTAAAAAATTGTATATTGACCCACGTTTAAGGGTAGCCCCCAATATAGGGATGTTTGACACGTTTTTCAATCAAATTGGCTGAATTTCAATCATATTTTTCTTACGTATTTTTCGGGATGTTTAAGGTCCTATCATAATTTGAGTTTTCTCCTGGGAGCCCCATTGGTATTCCACGCATCAATACAGCGTTCTAAAAGAAATGTCTTTAAAACTAAGAAAGGAGCTGAAACTAAAAACTATAGAGAAATTTTGGAAATATCTCAGAAGAAACTTCTCGATTTTGATTGTCATCCCATGGTGGAGAGTACAAAATGTTCCGCCGCATCGAACTTTTATAGAAAAAATGAGATTTTCCAAAATACAAATTTCATATGTCCGACATTTTTTAAAATTTTTACGGAGTTAACAATGATCGGAAATTATGCCCGCCGTCGAAAAAAAGGACTTTTCTTCAAATTACCTTGTCCTTTAGCTGCAAGGGGACAAGTCCTCAATATAGTGCCCATTCATATGTCAGCCAATTAAAAACTGTCGATAATATAAATCAGGAATTTGGGGGTCCCCTTAACGATATCCCGTTTTGGCATATCGCCCATATAAAGGAACCGCAAATTTTCGGGGAATTTGTTTTACAAAAATATTCCTGATTCGAATTATTTGAAGACATGTCATCTCGAAAATAAAATACAATAGCCACAAAAATTATGTAAACGTTTCTTCCATGAACTGTTTAGTCACCAATAAAAAGTGACGATGCCCCAACTTTAAAAAATGTATACCATAGAAATATCGATGTACCCCGAGTTTTTTTTTATTTTATATATGTTCAATACGTACTGATATTGCTTGACCTATGGCTCCCAAAATGTGTTGTTGTTTTTCTAGAATGCAATAGCAATTTATAGGATAGAAGTACATATCGCAAATTGGTATATTAAAAATTTGATGGGACAAAACAAATATGTTCTGGTCATTGTACTTTTTTTTGGGAAATGTTATTTTTGTTGCATTAACATTGATGCAAGTACAATTCCAATTTGACACTCAATTGCATACTGAATTATATCTTTAATATAATATGAAAAGGTCAATAGATTCACTAAAACAACATATAGAAATTGAACACTCTGTTGCGATTTAAAGTTATTTTTAATAAAGAAGACCTTTCGTTCGAACGGACAACAGGACAACTACAACTGTTGTCTGTCTATCTTCTTTAATCCTCATCTGTTCACCTACACCGCTTTGCTGTTGTTTTGTGTCCTTTGTCGTTGTGTTACTGTCACTGTGTTGTGAACGTTATGAGCCAGACATAGAGGATAGCTAGCCAGCCAGCCTGTCCCTGATGTATCGTCAATATTTTTCGTTTGCCAAAAAATGAAAATTTTACCTTTATCAAAATTAAATTCCGCTACTCGCACTTAAATGCTCTGTGCCTGTCTGTCTGTCTGTGCCGTTGGTGGGTGTGCGGGTTTCGACAGTACAGTTTTTCCTGTTGAAGTTTGATTTTGTTGTTGTCTTTTTTTTACCGATTTTCAAACAACATTTTTTAGATGTCTGGCTGGCTGGCCTTCTTTTGTCTAAACGATGAATATACATATATATTTAACGTCAAAGGCAGTGGAATGGGAAAAGTGGAGCGGTTGAAAAGGTATTGAAGATAGGAAAAACATGTTTACTTTTTTCATAAAGCCTTCCACTCGTCAATGGAATATCAATAATATTTGTTGCGAGACCTCTACTTCGGCACGGAAGTATATTTTTCATTTTTCTCCACAAAGCAAATATATTTTTCCAAGCTAGAGGGCCAGGGATGTGTGTCCACATATTAAAACATTTTTTTCCTATACAAATATTGTTTTTTGGCCACAGTTGATATTGACGTTGATGACTGACCATCGAACCTGTGGTCGTTGGGCCGGAACGTAACCCAAAAATTGAACAAAAAACAACCTCCAACTGTCTAGTCTGGCCGCCAGACAAAGAATATGGCAATTTTTTGTGTAAAATAAAAATTGAAGGCTTTCTTTGCCGAAATTAACAAACCAATATTTGAGGTATATGGAGAGTGCGGGAGAATGCAGACCTTAATGAAAAGATTAATCGAATGTGGAAAATTTAAATAAAATGTTCACTGCAAAACGAAATTTAAGCAATTTATACAAAGTGTCCATATTTTTGTTTTCGCATCGATATTCTACATCCCCAGCCTTGATTAACCCTTGCATTCATTGGGCACTTTGTTGCAGGCGTGCAAAAGGAAATGCCTATAAAAATTCAAAGCTTTTTTTACTTTTTTCAACTTTGCCCTTTTGGTTTACCAATGCGAACGAGCCGCCTGCAACAAACACTTCATTCTTGTCGCTTCTTTTCTTTTTTCTTTCCTTTATGTCCTTTCATTGTAGTGGGTGTTCTGCGTTCGATTTGTCCAACTTTTTTGTTTGTCTTTCTTTAGTTGCGGGTGTGCTACTCCTTCATCATGTTTTGTTTAACCGCACCTTGCAGTGTTGCGCCATAGTCATCAACTGGGAGCAACTCAACAATGGGGTGCATGTGTGGTTAGCGCATTTGCAAACACATGCATTATTAGTGTCAAATTCGATAAAAAAAAAGAACCGAAGAACCGGATGTAGTTGGTACTCAGTAATCGATTGAAATTTTAATGTGTAAATCAGCTCTTACCGAAGTTCAGAAGTTTGACTAATAATGGAATACAAAGACAAAGTTGGAGGAACTTCGTTCGAAAAAAAATTATATGGGACTATGAGCCAATTCCAAGAAAACTTAATACCCACTATTACGGTTGAAGCTAGAATCTTGAAATTTTGGGATGAGGATCACTCTTCGTCCATAGGGGTAAGATAAGGCTGGGTTTTTGGAAATTCGTACTAGAACGGCACGAAAGGTAATAAATGAGGCACCATTTGTATTTGGCGAACCGGTGCAGCTAGATTGAGTGTAGAATAGATGTAGCAAAGGATTTTTTGGACATTCGAATTATAGTTATCCGAAAAGTACTAAAATGTACTAAATTTGGTACAATTTCCTAGCATGTGAATGTATGGAGGTAAAAACTTTGGAATGCGAATCAAGATTGATAAGAAGGAGAAACGGAGAAACGGATGAAGCTGGAATCCGGAAATTTCAAATACATTGCCGTCGGAGTGTTGGATAGCGATATGTAGGTAGTTTTGGTAAAAAGTAATTATGTGGAAAAAATACTTAATGATACTATATTTGGTACAATTGGGATTTTATCTGAACCGATAGAGCTGGGATCCTGGACTTTGAAGTTAGGATTACTGTAAAGGCTGTAGCATTGGCGTATGTAGCAGGTTTTGGAAATTTCTACTAATGTGTAGTAAATAGTACCAAATGTGTGTTTGGGTCAATGGATAGAGCTAGAACACTGAAATTAGGAAATAAGCTTGGTGTGTAGGATTGTTGAAAATTTTGAAAATTCATACTTATGGGTACTAAATGGTACTAACTTTGTTACAATTTAAATTTTGGGTGAACTGATAGTGCTGTATTTCTAAAATGTTGTATATAGGAGGTTTTGGAAATGTGTACTTATGTGTACTAAATAGTACCAAATGTGTATTTGGGTGAACCGATACAG